>NW_008628817.1:28368-64413 GCF_000691845.1 Merops nubicus
CCTTTGTTTTGCTTTATCTCTTTAAATACTTTCTTTCCTGGGGGGAAGATTTGTATTGTCCAATTGTCTTTCCATTAAAATCTGCAGCTTTAGAGAGGTGCAAATCTGAGGTAGGAATATTTGTCCATGTATTGATCACTCCTGGAGGATATCATGGCTTTTTTTGGGCTGGATAATCTACCATCACCTTCTGATCTGAAGATTTCTACTCCCTGAACGTTGTGTGGCAGGAGGAGATTGCTGCTTTTTGTCTATGTAATTGCTTTGAAGATTTAGGTCTAGATTTTAATCTCAGAAGGGCAATATATCTCAGGAAAAAAAAAAAAAACATTGCTAATGGGTATGCAGGTGGCATTGCAGCAGCATTTCCCATGGAAAAAACAATGCACAACATGGGCCTGAGGTTAGGAGCTGGCATTCATGAAAATTAGAGGGAAAACCTCTCAGTGAGCTTGTACTAATTTCACTGCCCTGGGTCATAATCTGCCATATAACAATCTCAATAATTCTTTAACTCTATCTACTTGGGGATCTACAAGCACTTTCACATCTAAATCTAGGTTTCAAGGCTTGAAAGTACACAAACCTTTCTTCCTCCTTAAAAACTGCAAAATGAATATCCTTTCTTTAAAGAGTTTTAATCAGCATCATTATTTTATTGCCCTCTGATATAGCCATGGTTAGAAGTCAACATTGCTTGGCCCTGAGGGCATCAGTGAGAGTGTGTCCTGCTCTGCCTCTTCACTGGGAGTGTCTCTGTAGTCCTTGCATACAACTTCATTAAATTCATACAAATTCATTAAATGGGGTGGGATATGATGCCCACAGCAAAAGGCAGCTCTTACCTTCATGGACTTAAACCCCTAGGAGATGAGAAACGTGGGACATGGGAGGTGGTATCAATATCCTCCCTCATGGGGGAACTAAGGCATGGAGAACATGTGCTTTAGGGAAAATACCACTAGTAGGATAATCTAGTAGGATAATTGTCCTTGAAATGACAATTGTGACTCCTTAGAAACAGAGTGCCAGGCTTATAGAGTTTAGATATTCTAATAACTTTGAAATCATCAGAAAGATTTGTGAGCTCACGTTTGAATTTACAGTTTCAGGTCAGATTTTTTTTCTGCTTTTACAGTCACTACACAGAAAACTACTTTTCTTGCAGTGCTTATTACCATGATCTGTCAACTAAACACACCACCTTGTCTTTTCCATTGATTACTGATTCAATCCATTCCATGTGTTCTGGGTAATATGCTCCTAATGACCTGCCTAGGCTGAGGTGAAATCCCTCAGGCAATATCAGGATTGTGATTCTTGACTGGAATGATCATCATTTGGTTTTTTTCCCCCCTCAAAATATTTATACTGCCTGTAAATAAGTGTCATTTCAACCAGCATTCCAGCTCCAGCTTTGGCATGATGAAGAGAGAGATGGGTGTTGCACAGGTAGTAGCTGATATTGCTTCCCTATCATCTTTGGGTTTCTTCTGTACTGCATGATTTGCCTTGAAGGATCTGTCTGTCTCCATATATACTATAATTATCACCAAAATGGTTAAAGTAGATAGCACAACTAGACTTGAGGTCCTTTTTGGGAGCTTTCATGCATTTCAGTGCTCTCCATAAGACCACCAAATGTTCCACTCCTGTGGTTGTGCTCCACCTGCAAGGATGCACCAAAAACATCCCCAACATCCTCAAGATGAGCAAACCTTTCAGTTGTGTCAGGGCCTATGACCAAATTCTTCCATGTAATCACACTGCATATAAAATTGGGACCCTAATGAGTAAAAATAGATGTCATACAGCCCAGAATATTAACAAACCTGGACAGATTTGATTAAAAAAAAATTGTAGATGTCTCATGCAAAACAAAAGGGTTGTTTGGGGATTTTTTTTGTTTGTTTGTTTGTTTTCTTTTTTTCCCAATTGTTGCTGCTGCAAACAGAGCATCTTTGAAGATCTGAAACTTTTCATTTGAGGGAAAAGTTGCCTCCTTGTTCTTTTCCTCATGCTGTGTTGACATGTTTTCATCAGCTACATCGTGTTACCTCTTCTACATTAAAGGCTAATCACAGACTTGGAGTCTGCAGTTACCAGCTACAAATAGAAAGATTTCTCCCTGTGAGACCACAGCATTCCTCAAGCA
The DNA here is from genome assembly GCF_000691845.1 of Merops nubicus. NCBI lineage: Eukaryota > Metazoa > Chordata > Aves > Coraciiformes > Meropidae > Merops > Merops nubicus. Next base: position 30,524 of record NW_008628817.1, read on the forward strand.
ATTTTGCACCTTTATGCAGGGTTTTTTGTTTTGTTTCATCAGGATTTTTTTTTTTTTAATGTTTCTTACCATCTGCCTGGCAATTAAGTTATTTAAAAGCATCCACATCAAAGAAGTGTTTTGGTTCTCTACAAACAGACCTCGCTACTGCACTGCAAAAGTGACAAAAATCAGCTACTCTGTAGCTTATAATGCTGAAATAAATAATTTTCCCTGGTTTTTTTATTGACTGTTACAAAACCAAATCACAAAATATTTCTAAATGTGTCTAAATAGAACAATTCTTCACTGAAAAGAAAAAACTAGACAATGAAATTGTAGCCAGCAGCATCTATATTCTTCATAAGTCTTTTTATGCATACAGAAATGATATTATAAAATTCATCATAATTTTTATTTTTCTGGTGTTTTTTCAACACCTTCTAGAATTCATTGCCTCTATTAAAATCATGACGATATGATCCTGTATCTATATTACACTATATTTATTTTTTATGGAAAAAAAAATGTGTGGTTTTAATGTTATTTTTAGTCTTTAGGTTTTATGGAGTGTGGAGAACATGTAGGTTTGAAGAAAGGGATGGAAGATTAAGGTTGAAGAGCAAACTTAAGAATGCTGAGACAGCTTGTACTTCACATTAATTGTTATTTTAAGTGTTGTAGGAATGAGCTTTTCAAAGGATACAATATTTAAACAAGAAGGTTATACTGAATATAAAGGCAAAGAAAAAAAAAGGCATGGATTAGTGAAGCTCTTTAAAATAAATGGCAGCTCTGGAACTTTTCCCACTTCATATAACCACAAAATGGTGTAAGTTGGGAGGGACCTTAAAGATCATTTAGTTCCAATGCCCCTGCCATGGGCAGAGACACCTCCCAGTAGAGCAGGTTGCTCAAAGCCCCATCCAATGGCTGTGAGACACTTTCAGGGATGGAGCATCCACAATTTCCCTGGGCAACCTCTTCTGGTGCCTCACCACCCTTAAAGTAAAAAATACAGTAAAAAATTCCTTCTATCTCATCTGAATCTACACTTTTTTTATTTTAAAGCCATTACCCCTTGTCCTATCACTATGTCCAAAGCCCCACCCCAGCTTTCTTGGAGGGTCTATTTAAGTACTGAAAGGTCCCAAGAAGGTCTCCCTGGAGTTTTCTCTTCTCCAGGCTGAACACCCCCAACTCTTTCAGCCTGGTCTCCCAGCAGAGCTGCCCCAGCCCTCTGATCATGCCCCTCCTCTGGATTCACTCCAGCAGGGCCACATCCTGCTCATGCTGGGGCCCCCAGAGCTGACTTACTGGCTGGAGTGCCTGGAACTCCTTTGTGCTGTTCTTCATGTGCTCTCCTGTTGACCTGTGATCCCTCTCCAGGCTCTGGAATCAAACTGGTAGGAGTTGAATGGATTGAGGTTCCCCTCCTTGGGACTTCTCCCTGTCCAATTAGAACTGCAAAGAAAGGCAAAACACTTCAAATAAGACAATTTCTGTCAAAGAGAATATGATTATAGTGGAATTAAAACCCACAAAGGAAAAAGAAATTTATAAAATGCAGTATCTCAGAAGAAACCTTTGTCAAAGTAGAAATAGTCACACCATGGAAACCATGTGCAAAGGAAAAAATCTAAATACATTTTATATTAATATAGATACAGAAAAATAGAAAAAGTGACAACAATTTGCAAGTAATTTGAGGTAACGTTTCAATGCCCAGATGGACAATTAACTCTGTGTTACCCCGAGTGACCTCCCTAAACCATCTGAAACCAAGCTGAGAAAATATCATTTTCTGTTGTCTTCCTCGCTGACCTCTGTTGTCAGCTTAGAAAGAAGGTAAATTAATCAAGGTGTTTGCTTTGTTCCCAGAGTAATGCTTCCCTTTGGGCATGCTAGGTTTAATTTCAACAGCTAATGGTCCAAACGATGAAGAATAAACCAGGAATTTTGCCAATTCCCATTATCTCATTGGAGCCCGAGTGGACTGAGAGGTTTTTTTTCCAGTCACACAGGCATGGAGCTGAGCAGGGGGTTGTCTTAAATCTGATATTCAATCTTTAGGTGGTCTCCATCTATTTCAGATCAGAAATGTCTCTAGGCCACTCTGAAACTGGGATTGAACTGAGACTAGACAGGTAACCCCAAAACCAGTTGGCTGTGCTGCTCTTCTACTCCGCAGTGTGCCTCAAGAGTGACAACGTTCCCTTCCAATGTGAGGTTGGTTTTGGAACTTCAGTCTTCCTTTCTTTTTTAATTTGAAACATCCTTGGCTATGTTCACACAAAAATCTCCAGAATTTGCCCTGATTTCTCTAATGGAGTTAATTATTTTCCCACAATCACTTATTTTCCCCAATTTCTGCCATCCTCCAAGTGGAGACCTTTGGAGCCTGACACAAAACTTCACCCTTAGAAGTCATTTAAAAACTCTTAAATTCCTACATATTTAGTCACTCTTTTTATTTCTTTTACACATCTCAAAAATTTCAACTGTACTATAGAAAAGTTTCTCAACTCTGAAGCAATCAGAAGAGAGGATTTGTAATTTATTACCAACATTGCCTTGTTACACTTTCCCCCTTTTTCATTCCAGTGATGGAAAGTAACCAAATTTCAATTAATTGTCAAGTTTTTGAGAGAATTAGGCTGAGTGTTTTCAAAGGGGTGTCAGAGGGAAACGTCTGGGTCTGTGGCAATCACTTTGTTGCTGTGTGGTGGTTGTCTTAGAAACTTGCCTGTGATGAAACTTTTGTGCAAATGAAGGGACTGGGGTTTTGAAGAGCTCTGTAGAAGGGAAGATCAGAGGTGTCGTCTCTGTGCTCTTCTCATCTAACGTCACTTCACAATGAATTTCTTTTCACACGTTATTTGCCTTTGGATTTCTCCTTTGTACTCACTCCAGGCCTGATCCAAAGCTTCTTTCAGGCAGTAGGAAGATTTCTGCTGATTTCAGGGGAACTTGTCTCCATATGGTGATTTCTGGTGGCCGCCAGGCTGCCAGGACTCATGTCTTGCCCCATCAGCCTGACAAGTTGACCCATGCTGAATTACACTCCCTCTTCTTCTCTGAGCTTTCCTCTTCTTCAGAAGAGGTCTCTATTTTGCAGCTTCTGTCCCCAGAACATTTTCTTTTGCTTTTTAGCCTTGTGATGGTTCATTTGTCACAAACTGCATCAAGTTAAAAAAAAAAAACCCTGTGCACTCAGTGTCAAGTAAGTCTTCAAAAAGAAAAACATGGTAGCCTCTGTATTAATAAAATTGGTTTGCAATATTTTCATTTCAAGTCAACAGGACTGAAATCTGAGGAGCTGAAAGGGTGGAAGCAAGGGTAGGATTTACTCCTCTGGTGTCTATGATACATAAGCTTGCATGTCTTAGATGAATCTTCCAATCTCCTCTAGGAAAATTTTACCAACTGTAAAGGCAGTCAGGATCAGGGCTGTACAGTTTAGCAGTTCTGAATGATGTAAATGAGTATATATTGAAAAAGAACCAACTCTAGAAAGTCATGTGGCATCACTATGGCTCAATGCTGTGCTCCTCATACTCTCTTCAAGAGTTCAGGAATGAATCTGCTCCTCAGAGTCCTCCTCCAGGGCTGCATTTATTACAGGGACCAGCAGTATGGTGTTCAAAGCATAAAACTGTGAGCAACTCTTGTAATTCATGAGGAAAAAAAAAAGCCTTCTTAAAGAAAAAGCAAATCAGAGTGAGCTCTGTGGTGCCTCTGCATTAATGTCTGCTCTATAACATACGCTTTAATGAGCAGGTGTTAATGAGTGAGGTCCAAAGACAGCTTAGTTTTTTCAAGATAGTGGCTGGCTTCAGAAATAAAACCTTCTAACCTAAGCAGAGTGAGAAAAGCTTAAACCTTGACCGTGTGTGGAACTGGAACCTGTCTGGGGAAGGATAAACCCAGCCAGGAGCCCACTGCTGAAAGCTTAACAGATTTATATAATGGTATAGAAAGAAAGCAGGAGGTACCAGGGATGCTGAGCATCACAGTTCTGCTGAAATTATTATGAATCAAGTTATTAGCCTTTTACCAAGCAAACTCAGACAATCAGAACAATTATAACTGATTGGACAGATGTAGGTTTTGTTGTTTTGCTCTTCCTTTCAAGGGTACTTTTGAATCCAAACGTAAAAATCGTTCTCATGTAACTCCTTAAAAAATAAACCAGTGCAAACCCCAAATGCATGTTGCTACAGGAGAGCTTGTGCAGGTAGGGTCATGGCCATAATTTGTCATGAAAAGCAGAGAAATAAAGAAATAAAATTAAAACCAACCAGGATTTGCTAACAAAACTGTTATTTCTAACAATCAAAATGTAATATCTTTTTTTTTTCTTCACATTTTTGGTGGGTTTCTTATGTCACTCACTAATAATCTCAATTTTTCTGAAAAAAAAATACTGAATAACCTAGCCCTTAGTAATAGAAATAATATGGCTTCCATCTATGTAGCCTCTGCAAGTTTTCTCAAGAGATTCATCAACTTTACAAGCCATATGTAAAGGAATCATCTACAAATTATATTTGCATGGGCTATCACCGATGTCCCTGATCACATCCCAGAATAAAAAAAACACATCCCTGCCTTTCCCCTGAAAAGCCTTAAAGCAGAAATTCCTGAACATGCAAGATCTGCATGACCAAAGGGGTTAATAAAATAATGTTGCATTGTAGAGGCAGCAAGCAAGATTGCAGCCAGTGCTTTGAGTGCAAAGCTGCTTTCCTTCCCTGATAATAGAAGAAACAAGGTGATTTCAGCACAACTAATTGTCAGAGATAAGAAACAAATGTCAAGAAGGGAGGTGAATCTGGAGTTCTGCCTCCAGTCTGACACGCAGAACATGTTAAACACCTTACCTGTGGTAGGAGCTGAGATGCTCCTTAGCACAAATGAGATCAGAAGAAAGAGATAAAGCCTCATTTGCTTAGCAAAGAACTGTGGCTGTGGGTTGTATCTAAAATACTCCAGGTCAAAAATGCACTTTAAAAATGGACCCAAACAGAAAGGTTTGATTCTCTTTCCCATGGGGTTTGTATGTTTTGGAAGAAGTGTTTTACCCAACTCCAGAGACAAAGAGAAAAGTAAATCAGAGAGCTGTGTAAATAAAGCATTCACAAATGTATGTTTTCTATCATTAGCCAAACCACTCATTGTTGCAAGTATTCCTAGGAGTACCATTTTATCACAGCCTAAGCAACATATTTATACTACACAAGCCTTCAGTAAGTACTTATTAAAGTCAACTATACAATGCATTAAGTGGAAACCATTTATAAATATAAGCAGAGAGCTAAATGCCATTAGTCATTTTTAAAGTATTGATAGAGCCTCTTATTAGAACGATTAGAGATATTACTTCTCCAGCCACTTATTCAGCAATCAAAGAGTGTGATGGAACAGAATTAGTGCTGCCAGGCTCAGTAAAACCTTTCCTGCTACACCAAGTTTGTCTCCACGTTGGATGGCAGGTTTTGGGTCAATGGTGGTAGTCCCCAAATGTTTAATGCTCGTGGAATAACCTCAGCTATAGCTGTGGGTTTAGATAGTCAGTGTAAGACATTCAGAAGCAGCATTTTCCTACACCCTGTTGACACATCTGAGGGGTTATACAGTAAGGTTTAAATACTGTAAGTGAGCAATGTGTAAACTGAAAATAGTTCTAATTTTTAGTGATGTTTCTGTCTCTTCTAAAGCCAGCTCCTGGCAGGCTGGGAGGACGACAGCATTTTTTCTGGGCAAAATTGTTCTTCATATGCAATGAAAAGAAATAGAAGGTTAAAAGAAAAGTTACAAGACAGCACAGCAGGACCATGAGGAACAGAGCAGGAGACAGCAATTCCCTGTGGACTATGACATGGAAAATCCTTACTAATTCATGAACTAAAGGGGTCTGTGTTTAAAAAGAGGAAAGTTTTGGGACCCATGCTTCAATTTTTCCATTTATTAACCATATGATGTCCTGCAGACATGTAACTTCTGAAGTATGGATTTCACTGGCTTTCTCAGCTCTGTTACAACACCTGCCAACACCTTGAAATAAGAGCATTACACAGAGACATTATCCACTGGTGAAGGCTCATGGCTCTGGTGGGAAAATCCATTTCATGTTCTGCAGGGAGGAAAGGAGTGAGAGGGAACAAGAAAAGAGAAATGGAGCAGGGTTGAAAAGGGGAAAAAAACCCCAATTTCAATGCTATACTGATTAGTTTCTCTTTTTAAAGAGGTATTATTATTTTTGCTACTATATGTGGTAATAAGACCAATATCCTGCCCTGACCCTCGAGCAGCTGAGGGAGTTGTTCTCCATTCACATGCACTGTATATCCTGATAGTTGAGTTTGGAATTAGAAAAAAAAAAAGCACGTGGAATATAGGTAGTGCTGTTATCACCTTTCTACAGGCAGAGACACAAAAATGAGTGCAGAGAGAATAGAGGGAAGAATGGCAGCAGCACAGATCGACTTCGAGTCTCCTGGGTCACGGTCTTGATGCTTTCCCTATGACAGTTCAAAATGTATAAAATTTGCTAGCGATGATTTTCCAAGAGGATGAAGGATTATTCTTTACCTGGCATGTTATTAAATCCTTCCATAATCATCCCTGCCACAGAGCAGAAGCTTGCTAAATATATCCTCAGCCTGGCCAGCTGTAACAGTTCTTATGTCCTTAATATTGCTTAAGTCTGACAACATCAGAAACAAGATATTTCTCTTCTGTTGGGGAATGTTATTAATTTTTAACCCTGGCTTTCAAACAGACCTTATGCTGAAATTACAAACGGTTTTAATTATTTGAATTCTGCTTTCTCATTTGTATCTGGGCTATAGCTGTCGAGTGGTGCATCGCCACTGAAGAGGAACTGTTGCATGGGGTATGGATGGGAATAGCTACAGGTGACACCTCCAGTCTTCAGGAGGTGATTTATGAAGCCTTCTGGCCAAAGTAGTGTTAGCAGTAAAAAGGAGCTCTCTGGGGAAGCGTAACGAGCGGAGCAGAGAGTGGAGAACTGAAAGATGTGGTAAAGAAAGATTATTTCACTTAATTATGTTTCTCAGTTCAAGGGCTGGTTCCTTCCACTGATGGCAAGATAGCTACGTTGTAGTGCAGGGAGAGAGGGGCACTTGTGGCATCTGCTCTGCCCTGTGGACATCTCTTTTTTTAAAAAATAGGCAGATATGGCTCATCAGAGTACCTGGGAGACTTCCTGGCTTCCTAATTTGTCTCTTTATCCAGATGGCATATGACTTACCTAAATGGATAGAAAATCCCTGATAGTGGAAAGCTCTTTAGTTCAGGAGGCAAAGCCACAGCAAGATCCAGTGTTTGTAGGCTGAGGCTGGGTGTGGTTGGGTCTGAAATGAAGCCAACAGCCCTAATGATGTGAGCACATTCCCCACAGAATGCTTGGGGATATGGCTTAGAGGAAGATTTGGTAGAGTAGGGTTGGACTCTATCCTAAATGTCTTTTCCAACCAAAGTGATTCTATGAATGAGGAACATATTTTGATAGAACATGTTTTGGAAGTTGTTACACCAAGACCTTTGCCTTTCAGCAAGACATGTGGTTAGGCTGGTCTGGGAACTGTTGGGTACCAGCACTCTACAAAAATAATGGGCATGTGTTTTGTGGAGCACTCTGCCCTCCTCCAAAGTACCAAAGCAAGGCCTGTCTGTGTTTAAACTCTGTCCCAAAATATGAAACACCTTTGATAAAGTGTCTTCTGCCCTTTAAACTTCATTATGGTGAGGGGTCTGGAGCACAAGTCTTCTGAGGAGCAGCTGAGGGAGCTGGGGGTGCTGAGCCTGGAGCAAAGGAGGCTCAGGGGAGACCTTCTGGCTCTGCACAGCTCCTGACAGGAGCCTGGAGCCAGGGGGGGGTTGATCTCTTTTCTCAAGTAATGAGTGGTAGGGCAAGAGGAAATGTTCTCAAGAGGCACAAGGGGAGGTTTAGCTTGAACATGAGGAAAAATTTCTTCACCAGAAGTGTTCTCCAGGGCTGTGCCAGGCTGCCCAGGGCAGTGGTGGAGTCCCCATCCCTGGAGGGGTTCCCAAGCTGTGGAGATGTGGTGCTGAGGGACACGGGTCAGTGGGGACCTGGCAGTGCTGGGTTAATTGTTTGACTTGATGATCTTAAAAGTCTTTTCCAACCTAAACAGTTCTATGATCCTCTGCCTCATACAGTGGGCCTAGATCTGGAACAAGGAGAGGAGTCAGTTTGTAGTCAAAGGAGTTGCCTTGAGGATATTTCCTTGCTCATTTACTGGTTTCATTTTGGAAAATCTGAATTTAATGTCTTGGACAGAGAATAAAGCAACCCAGTTTAGACAATATGTTAAATAATTACATTGCCAATTATAAATACTTTTAAGTATTTTTTTTATGCATGGGTAAACATCAGTGTGATGTTTACAGCTTGGTGTGTGCTGCTTGTAAAAGTTTGGTTAAATGCAAACAGACCTTCAGGCTGAATTGCAACCAATTATTCAAGATGCTACTATTAGCAGGTGAGAGGAAACTATATGAAAATTAAAATGTGGCTCAGATATCCAGATTTTATACTGTATGAGTCTAGTTGTCAGAGATTTCCATGAGCATAAACATGAGAGGGAAGGAGCCTTCATGCTGATTTTGTGGCACTGGATCAGTCTCTAAGCACTGACCCTAAAGGGTGACCCTAAAAACTTCAGACCAGGGTATGGAAAAATCATTCTCAGTATGAGGAGCAGCTGCGACTTTAATGTAACTTTTAAGACAGCTATATCAAGATGGATTTAGACTATTTTGAACTCGACCTGGAGTGTGTACATAATCTTCAAGACTTATTTTCAGTCTGTGAACCGCAGTCACCTTTCCACTGGCCCACAAACTCATGGCTGGGTGGCTTTGAATGGCTAAGGGAAAGCAGCAGAAATGGGGCTGAAGTCACCAAATGCCAAAACCTGCTGAAATTTAACTGAGTTTAGTCAAAAAAACAAGACAAAACAAAAAATCCCAAAGACCTTAACATTTTGAGTTCGACTAGCTGAAAAAAACAATCCTTGAAATCATTTGAAAATGTCCCTGACAAATATTGGAGGAAATGTGAACTCTTCAACTACAGAGTTTAAAAAGTCTTCGTTTTTTAGATTTCCTTAGTCTGCTTCAGTTTGTTCTGTATATATTTAAAAGGAAACAGGGTTTTCTATAAGACACAAGCCAATAATTGTGTTAATGGCAAAGGCTCAGGCTAAGTCTAATTAGAAGAGAAATTTGAGTGATTTCCATATGTTAATGACAAATCCTTGCTTTTTGCAGTATTGCAAAGCTGATGGAGAAAATGAACTGACATAATCCAATTTCATATCAGAAGCTGTCTCGTAATTTTAGGAAAACAACATTTATTAATCTGTTAAGTAAGTCACTGATATGATAAAAATTGTGCATAATATGATAAGGCTTCATTTTGCATTAAAGTCTCTCCTGTCACATCAAGGAATTCTAGTCCTGCTAACACTCTCCAGAAGCCTTAGTATTTAAATGACTTTGGGTTAAGTAAAACAAGATATGCTTAATGATTTTACAGCCATTTCAGTAGAGCAACATTAGCATTATCAGTCCATCCCCCAGCAAACAGGTAATGGGCTCAGCTAACGAGCCAGATTGGAGTCAAGCCAACTCTTGGATGATGAGGAGGATGATGAGGATGGGGAGGTGGCACTCAGAGCTGGAGGACCTCTCTTTGTGACAGCCCTTGACCTTCAGCTCAACTTCCCCAGCGAGCTTGGATGAAATCCCTTAAAAAAGATAAATTGCCCCCTCTGGTTTTAACGTGGAGAGGCAAAACATAATAGATCTGATTTTTTTTCTTGAAATGTGGAAACTTTTTACAACCAGAAAGCAGGGCAATAATGTCAAGATATTAGCAGGCAGTTTGTGCTGGTGTTTTCCACACTTGACAAATGGGATGTATTCTGGGGCATGAGTTTGCCAACTTTTGTCTTGCTTAGATACAGGATTTAGTTTGCTTCAGATCCATAGTGTTTTATTGCCACATTTGCTCTTCGATGAGGAGCTGGTACTCTGTGATTTGGGAAGGAGTAGGTGCCTGTAACACTCCAGTTTGGGATGCTAGCCACTCCATCTTCATCCATAATCATCAAATAGGAGGCTCTACACCCAGATGCATGAGGCTTCGTGTCTCATGTAAAATTTTCTGCCTAAATGTGCTCTAAATATAGGCATGTCTGTTATTAAAGTATAAAAAGATAAAATGGTATCATTGCCTGCTAAATGCTTGTGTTAACCCAAAATGCTTTCATTAACCCTGTTCATGACCAGCTTTTAGAATCCAGCTACATTTTTTGCATCCATAATATTCATGACAATTAATTTCACTAATAGCACACAGTATGGAAACAATTCCTTTTTATATCCACTTAAGTTATGCCACTGTACAATCATCCCTCATCTTCACAGTCTGAGACAGTGAAAACACTTCTCTGCCATTCATTATTTGATATAATACCCCCACTTTATCTGTGTCTAAAGTGAGGAGCCTTGTTTTTTCAAATGCCTTGCTACTTCTTGCTTCTTGCCTCCATAGAATCACAGAATCATTTTGGTTGGAAGAGACCTTTAAGGTCACCAGGTCCAACCAGTGCTTCCAGGTCACCACTAAAACCACGTCCCTCAGCACCACATTTCCACAGCTTTTAAATCCTTCCAGGGATGGGGACTCCACCACTGCCCTGGGCAGCCTGTTCCAGGGCTTGACAACCCTTCTGGGGAAGGAATTTTTCCTGATGTCCAACCTAAACCTCCCCTGGTGTGACTTGGAAGTTCTGCGTGGTGCAACCATGGAGAAATTGTTTCAATAACTAAAGAGGAAATATCAACAAGTGGTCAGTAAACCTTTATTCCATGCACCTGCCAGGTTAGTTAGGACCTTTTAACATAAATTTTCATTGTGGCATGTATTTCTGAGATCTTATATATCCTTCTCCTATATGATTCCCATTGGTGGTGCCAGCAAATATCCTGTGGGAGACATGAGGAGGGATAATTGCCTAGGAAAAGAATAATAATAAAATAGGCAGGCTGAAGGAGAACTTTTCTTTGAACTCCAACACAGGGGAGCAGAAACACTACCTCTACCCCAGCTGTGCACAGCTGGGAGCAGTCAAACCCTTTGGCCTTTCTGCCAGAGCTGGACTCTCACTGTGTGAACCCAAAGGACCCAAGCAAAGGAGAAGGTTTGTGCCAACTCCCTGCTGGGAAAGGCAGATGCCCAGGACATATTCCTTCTTGTAGGTATCTGTCAGACAAAGCTGCTGAGAATTGTGAAGGTTATATTCGATTACAAAACCGAGATGGGAGATAGTCACTCTGTCACATAAAGTCATAATTTCTCCAAGGAAAAAGGAGTCTAAGAATAACTCAACCTCAAGCTTAGAGAGAGAAACGCTGATGAGTTTAAATCAAAGCTTATTTGCATGCCAAAATGCAAACCCTGTAAATATGAGCTTTGTAAGCTGTACAATAACCTCTTGCAGACACTGGTAACGGGTCTGGTCTCAGCAGAAGCTGCTGGGCTGCCAGCCCTGAAGCCCCAAGGGCTGTTTGCTCAGAGAGGAGACGCGGCAGCGTTGGCCATGGGACCAAAACCTTCCCAGGGCTGCAGAGGCATCGCTGCACCCCTCGAGCTGGCCACCTCCCAGTCCCTTCCAGATTTAGGGCAAAGAAATCCAGCCTCTGCCATTTGTTTACCCTGGTATTCATTCTTCCTGCCTGGGTGTGCATTTTTAATTGGGTGCACTCCAGTCCTTTCCCTGCTTGCTCGCACTTTAATTTGGGAAGCTCGGTTTCCATTAGCTCGGCAAATATCCCCTGTTCTTTGCAAAGTCAAATCTATTACTTGCAAAATCACCTTGCTTAGTCCTGGTGATCCGTTATCCTAATAACTCTGTGCTCTCAAATTAGTCCAGCTGTTAACTGTTCAAATTCACACGGCCGAGCTCTCTTATGGAGCTCTGCATCAACGTGAGCAACGCTCTCCCTTGGCAGAGAGCTTCTCAGCTTCCCCCAGCTCCTGCAAGAGGTGCAGCTCTGGGGTTTTTCCTTTAAAATTCAGAACGATTCTGTCTTGCAGTTGGCACTTTTCTTCGTAATCCTGCTGTAATGTGCTGCCTATTTCTAAGGCTCCTAAACCTGCCACCTGGAACAGAGGATTTCTCTGTCTTCAATAGCTCTTCAGAACTACTCCCTTCCAACGAAAAACACAAGTGCTATAATCTTCCCTTCCAGTCTTGGGCCACGTTCAGCTCCTGCCTGAGGGATTCAGGTGGCTTCACTTGCTGCCAGAGGTTTATTTGCTCCTGCCACCCCATAACGACCCAGTAACTGGCGGGTGAATTGAGGAGATCAAGGGGGGGTTATGCTTTTTTTGGTTCCAAGAGCCTGGCAAGGAGTAGAACAAGAAAACATTCCTTTTCTGCTGGAAACTTCGCTGATGAAGGACCCAGTGCAGGTCTTTCATGATTGCAAGGCTTTATCTACCATTTCATATTTTTAAGAGCATTCTCAGAAATCAGTCTTTTTGTGTTAACTCCTCTACCCTGAGCATCAAAAAGCAGTATAACCTTTCTTATAGATCCCTTCAAAAATCTCAGGGACTACTTTAAAATCTGAAGCTTTTATTAAACTGCTACTTTTTGCCAGATTGATTCAGTGAAAAGAAACTGAAACAAAGAAACCAGTAAAGCAGCAGGTGTGTCCATACATTTTGCAATATATTCAACGTGATTTTTTAATTGTTAGTGTCAGTGTTTGCTTTCTAAATGTATTTTCATCTTGTCTGTAGACATTTAAGTTTTCAAGTAGGGCATTTAATTTGGGATTTGAAGGGAACATTTTGTTCGAGTGAGAAAGAAAGCTTAATTATTATTTTTAAGTCTGCCAAAAGCTCAGACAAATTTTCATGGCGTGTTGACTGAAGGGTTTTTTTTGTAAAAAAAAAAAAATAAATTGAAAATAAACTACAAAATCTTTTTCCAAACCTGCCCCTACAACTCTTTTCAGCTCAAAATCAGATGCAGTGTAAATGTGCCTAGGTGGATGGCTGTGGCAGAGGGAGGTTGTTTCTCATCCCTTCTCCACCCTCGTATGGCATCGCAGATTGAGAACAGACCCACCGGTCTGAGCTGAACCTGTTCTCAAAATCAAGTGTCACTCTCTGTGAACACATGCTCAGTCTTTGTTCCAAAATAAGTAAAGCCTCCAAAATGAGGCAGATTTTGCTGTTGCTTATGAGGAAAGGAGCAGACTCAGAACCCTTGAGCAGACCCAGGGTGCAGAGGGGGAGGCGAGCGAAGCGCCTCTGGCTGCTCTACACATGGGCAGGAAGAACTCAACACTCAAGAGCTCCTCATGTGAAATTACCTGGTGGAAAAGTTAACCCACGATTGAAATCAGAAGCACAGTAGCAAGGAGAAATCTGATTACTCCTGCAATGTGTTATTACCCTCTTTAAATTTGCTTGAAAGGATCTGAGTGTGTAACGTGATGTCTTTGCACCTTTCCCCATTGAAGTTTTTCCAGGTGATGCTCAACAGCACCAAAGATAAAGGGTTGCCTTGCCTTTGATGTAGCCAGGGAGCCTGACAGAGTTCTCAGATGATTTGCAAAACAGCTCTGATTTGAATTGAATTTTTAAAGACGAGCTCAGCGATGTCCCCCAAGGAAGGGAGGTTTCAGCCAGACCTGTGGTGTGGACCAGCAGGTCACCATCCACTAATTGTGTCCTCTCCAAAGCCTAAGGGTCCATCAAGAGTATCTAGGGCACATTATTAAGTAGTTCTTATATTTATGGTAATGAATTTATTATTCTCTATTATAATTTTCTCCATAGCAGTATATAAGTCTCTTTTAACTTCAGTTTATTATGACAAGCAAGAAAGGTGGAAAGTTGCTTCTGTAACTTAAAATGTAACTCCAAGTATTAAAAGCCTTTGAATAACAGGCTGGCCACTGGTTTCACCTCCTTCCCAGTCCACAAAGAGATCTTGGTAGTTCACAGAGAGACCTCTAAACAATCTTCTGGGTGAAGTTCTTCAGCCCAAACTGAGCTGATGATTTGTGTCCACAGTCACTAATTGTCCTTCAGGCATTACTGGAGCCACCTCCCTTCTCCCACAGCCTAATCCAGCTCTGAAAAATCTTCCTGAGAGATCACTGTGGAAGGCAGAGGAATCAGAGACTGCCAGTGATAAGTACTTGGGCAATTTTAGATCCTCAGTTGACATTAAGCTCACCTTCAGATATCAAATTAGCAACAGTAAATATTTTTTCTCTTTCTTTGTTAAATTGGGTTAGACTATCCTTTCTACAATAAATAATGCATTGTGTTTACATTCAAGTAGTCCTTTTTTGTATTTACCTAGGTAGGGAGCAAACCAATATTTGCTGCAACATCTTCCTGGAGCTTCTAGAAAGTTACCCTTGCAATAAATAAAAAAATAAGTAAATGAATAAATGTATATTAATTGGGAAGCCTGATTTTCATCAGGGACCCAGTGGCTTTGTAAAGCAGACGTCGCACTCAAGCTCTGTCAAAATTTCAACCCAGGCTTGTAACTCATTCTCACTTCATTTCCTCAAAAAAAAAAGAATGAACAAACTCATAGTTTTGCAGTGTAAAATAATACAAGTTTCATTACCTTGCAAGAACTGTGAGCCTGCTAGAATTTAGATTGTTAATTCCTTACCTGCAGCTCCATATTATTTTTAAAATCTATTGATCCTTTGGTAGGATTCTTCTCACTGGGTAACATCTGCACATGTTTTCTTGCAGGGATGCCTCAAGTTATGGCTGCATGGTCGTTAGGTGCTGAGAAAGCATTTGATAAGGCAGAATGGCTCTTCTCCAACAATTCCAATTTCATTCCCACTCTTTATGTGGGTCAGAGTATTTAATGTCTATCTATTTGAGGCTGTAAAGACTTCTGGTGTCATCTCATCGTATTTCCCATGGGACCAAGGCAGGAGATAAGAAACTGCTTTCTCCTTTGTTGTCCTCCAGGATCAAAGGTTTTAATGGCTGTGATTTGGGTTGCTGAGCAGAAGAGTGATTTATGCATCTAGAAAGCTGAAAATAGGATTACAATTATTTGTAGGTTGTATATAGATTTTTTTATGGCTGATCCTAATAACCCCTTTTTAGCACTTGACAGGCAGAAGTGTGCATGGTCTTACCAAGAAAATCAAATGGGGAAAATTTGAGTACGTTTGGTGGGAGGTAGTTGACTCATGGACTTGTAAAGGACTATACTGTAAATTGGAGTAGATTAATTAGAAGAGGTAGGCAGCTAAATGGCAGCTCTTGTTAATCCTACCTTCTGTGGCTTGGAGAAGACTGCAGAACCCACTGTTGAGGCTCTTCCTACTATACCAGAAGAAAAGTAGGCACCTGAAGGTCAGGTATAGTCTGCATCCTTTAGGGAGGAATAATATACATATCTGCTTGTAGCACAAAGGATCTTGCAGGAAAACTCTTAAACCAAACAGGCTCAACAGGTCTGCAGAGAAATCTGAAAGCATAAGGCAAGTTTAAACTCCAGTTTAAACTTCAATTTAAACTTCAACGACTCGTTCAGGGCTGTAGCAAAGTACTCTTTTGAAATGGGGACTTTCTTTAAGCACCAGTGGGTGGTAGGAATAATATACGTATCTGCTTGTAGCACAAAGGATCTTACAGGAAAACTCCTAAACCAAACAGGCTCAACAGGTCTGTAGAGAAATCTGAAAGCATAAGGCAAATTTAAACTCTAGTTTAAACTTCAATGACTCATTCAGGGCTGTAGCAAAGTACTCTTTTGAAACGGGGACTTTCTTTAAGCACCATTGGGTGGTAGGACCTTCATCCCAGGCTGACGTCACTGGGCATGAACATGCACAGGAGTTATCTTTGATAGCTTTTTGTGGTTATGAGGTCATCATCCTGTCACTAGAAATAAGAAATTGATTTTATCAGGTCTGTCTGTGATTTTTTTTGACCTGCTGCCAGGCACAGAGCCATGCCCAGAGCTCCTAGGGCAGTCCTGCAACTCCAAGAGCATCCCTCAGACCCAAAGCTGGACATGAAGATCTCAAAGACCTTTTCCAACCAAACCAATTCTATAATCTGAGGCATCAGCTTTTAGCCACGGTGATGGATGCACCCTGCCATTAGGTACAGCAATAATCTATGCACAGCCAAAAAAACTGCTCAGAGGAGTGGAGCACAGAGATGTATTTTTTGAAAGGTGTCTCTTTGCTCCTCACAGACACCCACACAGAAGCCAAGTGCCAGCAGGGACAAGTTGAATCTCTCTTTTAGGGAAGACTGATGCTGCTGTGGTCCCTGTTACCTAAGTATCTCAGCACCTCCTAAATCTGTCATTTATTTCACAGTACCACTTTAGATTGATATTATGGGCTGGGGATGTACCAAGGGGCTGAACAACACAAACAGGTCTGCACAGGGGGTCTGGAGTCCACAGAGTGGGGAATTGGTCCTTTATTTTCCTCATCTCCTGACTACCTGAAAATACTTTCCTCTGTGTTTTCATCCTTCTCCCAAGATCCGATCAGCTTCTGCAAAAGCACAAATGCTTCAATTTCTTCCTGCTGTTTTCTCTGAAAACTTCACCTTTTATCCATTAGCTTCACAATTTTGAAGTCTATTTGCTCTTAGAGGGGCAAGATTATGTGCTGCTTTCGTGAGGTTCCTCGTGACATGGAGACAAATTGTTTTGCTTTGCCCTTCCTTCATCACGTTGCTCCTCAGAAATATTTCAGTGTTTCATTAAAAATGAAACCTTGGGTAAAGGAAATTCATAAATGCCTTTGTAGCCCCCAGAGTGTCAATATAACTTTTGGAATAAAATGACAACGCCTTTACACTACACATCAGAATTGATTTGGTGCTTCGTGGGGGACATAAGGTGGAAATAGAGATTTTTGTTCAGAAGGGGTCATCTTTATGATGCTCTTTGTGTCAGGAAATAGTGGGGACCTTGGTTAGTGAAGGCAGCTATTCAGTGATGCCCTGGGGAGGATCATCAGCCTCAGCACAAGGCTTTTGAAAGAGATCTCCAGCCAGTCTTGGCAATACCCCTGTGTTCATCAGTAAAACAAAGGAATTGTAGAAATATCCAGTATTACACAAAGCCCTGCTTGTTTTCCAGCCTTCATAGTGTGGCACTTTGTCAGTCACTTGTAGACTAAACCTGTGAGCATCACTGTGTGTGAGTAAAAGCTGTTTGTGTTTTCTCCAGGCAACTTGGGAGATAAGGCTTGTGACTCCTGAAGCAGGTTAGTCCAAGTCATTTATTCTTCTCTTAGGAGCACACGTATCCTTCTACACAATTTCAGACATCTAAGAGTGAGGGTGGTAATAAACAGACGTGTTATATTGGTCCAGCTATAAGTGCTGAGGAGATGGGTGAATAAAAAGGAAGGTACAGGAGATGGGTGAATAAAAAGGAAGGTACAGGAGATGGGCGAATAAAAAGGAAGACACAGGAGATGGGTGAATAAAAAAAAAGACACAGGAGATAGGTGAATAAAAAGGAAGATACAGGAGATGGGTGAATAAAAAGAAAGATAGAGGAGATGGATGCAGCAGTGGAAGCCCAGGGGCCCTGAACACCCGTGCTCTGGCAGAGTAGAGCTTCAGTGCTGGTGGCACTGTTGATAGACTCAATTTGCCTGTAAAGGATGCTGTGCAATGTTGATCTGACAACCCTTTATGTAAATACTAAGGAAAATATTTGAGGGCAAACCCCACTTCAATCTCCAGAGTCTGGAAGCCTGAAAGGAACTTGCCATGAGGTTTATTCTTCTCTAGGTAATTTTCTTCTCGCTCCCCTAAAGGCAGAACTATTAACAAGACATGAGATCTTTATTGTTTCTGTGTCAGTGCTGGAGGAAAAGATCCTACACAATATGCTGATTAAGAGGTAGGCTTTTCTCATGCTGCTGGGTGGTGGTTTATTTTTTTGGTTGTTTTTTTTTTGTGTGTTCTTGTGAGTTATTTGGTTGGCTTTTCTAACCTAGCCTTTGAGGAGTGTGTTTCTGGAGTTACAGGTCTCCTTTTCTTTCATGTAATTGAATTATTAACCTGCTACAGGCTCAGCAGAATGGCTTATTGCTCTATCACAGTGCAGGCCAAATCCTGGTGGTGTTATGCACATTGGGAAGTGCCATGCTTAGAACGAGGCCTTATGGAAGGATCTCCCTGCAGAGTGTGCTGCTGCTGGAAATTAAATTGGAAGCCCCTTATGAATGGAACCACAGCACAGGCTGAAGAGAATCAGAAGCAATAAAACAGGTCTGGGTGGATCTAAAAAATCCAGATGCAGTGGGATGCAAATGGCCTCAAGCTTTGCTTATTCAAAAAGAGTAAAGCAAAACAAACAAACAAACCCCCACAAAAATAATCATCTAATGGGCTTTTGGAAAACCTCTAATCATCCTCGCATGGAATGCAGGACTCTATTCCTGTGCTCTTAATAAAATCCTTTTCCTGTTTTGAATACCTGCTGCAAATCTTTTGCAACCCAGAATTAAATTGTTCAGCTCCTAAAACTGAACGTTTCCATTCCCAGCCCTGAAATCTGTTGAAACTTTGTGTGTGCTTTAATAGAAGAAGAATCTCTGTAACATATCTTCCCCTGCACGATTTTTCTTTGGGCACAATGTTATAGCCTGATTCTTTATATATTCTGGGTTTTCTTTATGCTCTGTTCTCTGCTGTGTGCTGTAGCAGAGAAAGAAAATTTATGGTCTGGTGTCTGCAGCCTTTTCTCCACAAATAAAAAAGAAATAATGTTGAAATAAATAACAGATGTCAGATCATGTCACAGCGTTACTTTGAGATGGGAAATATAGAGAGTTTACATCTCACACAAGATAGAGGGTAATTAAGCATGGCTATTGCTAATCAGGTGTATTTTGTAATGAAGCAATGAATGAATTAAAGGACGTGTGGAAATCAAAAAGCACATTTTGTACATTCACCTGAAGCTCCCAAAGAATAGAAATCTCTCGTTGACATAATTTTGTCCTAGGTAAAGCATTTTTCATATGTTTATGTGCTGGCTTGAGCCTGGCAGGCTGTGAAGGGCCCATTGAGCTGCTCTCTCATTCCCTCTCCTTGGTGGGATGAGTGGAGAAAATAAGATTAATCAACCAAAAAAAGTGACACCTTTAAAATAATAGAGAATTATAAATTTCTCTCCCAAACTTCTCCACTCAATATGCTGCTTTCCCCTCAGCCCCATTCCCTGCCTGTAGCTGTCACTGAACTCAAACTTTAAATGTAGCAACATAGTGATTTGTTTTTGGAGTAAACCTGATTTGTTCTCTAATCCTGCACAATTTAGAAGCTATGAGAGATATATGAACAGGCTCAAAATTTTTCTGTAGTATGATGTCATGAAACCTTCCATCCTGCACTACAAGCACAGCAATATCAGAGTAGGATAGGAGTAAAGTAAATGCCAATTATCTCATGTCTAAGACCATTCAATAGTGGTTTACCAGCAAGAAAAGAAATCTGTCTGATTGTACAGCATTAAGAGATCATCCCCAAATTCTACAGTCTGTGACTTGGTAGCTTCAGTGGTGGGAAGGGTGAAAGGCCAGCATGTAACACCACTGTCTGCTGGTGAGTTAGAATTAAAAAATTAGCAGGGAGCTTGACTAGCACTTTAATACAGAAGATGCTTAAACACCAATTAAAGAGGTAAGAGCTTAATATGAGGCCATTGAAGCTAATGGAGGGATTCTCTACTCCCTCCTTTGAACTTTGGATCAAACTGAAGTAAGAAAAAGCTCAATGGGAGTTTTTTCTGGGGGAAAATCATATCCAGTGAGTCATAAAGAAAGGAAGGAACGGCTTCATGTAAATCAAATGACAGCTTTGAGGATGAGGAAGAGCATATTTGATTCATGTGTTGTTCCTAAGAATGTTTGGTTTCCTTTTTTTTTTGTTCAAAAGAGGTTCATTTTTCCATGATGGATAGTTATTGTATTCTCAAATAACCACAGGCACGACAGTAACTCAGGCATCCCTGCATCCTGCTGTGAGTTAACATCACTCCCAGAAGGTGCAGTCCTGATGTACAGTGCATGGTTCCAACAAATCAGCATTTTCTCTACAAGAGAGCAAAGCTCCTTTCAAAGCTCTTGCCTTTGGAGGTGGCCTCTGCACAAATTATGTCACCACCACATTTCTATGCCCATTGGAAAAGTCAGAAAGAGGATAAGGCAGAACCTTCCTGAAGTACAAAACAGCTGAATTTTAGTAGGGGGTGTTTCATCTCCAGCATTTATGGTTTAGTTTGGCTTTATCTTGTTCATTGTTTCACTAAACAAACATAAAAAAAAAACACTTTTAAAAGCCCCAAAGACAGTAACACAAACTAAGGGCATGTAACATGAATAAGAAAACAAGATTTTGGCTTCATCTCCCTTTTTGCATGACTTAGGTGTTATAATTATCAATTTATGACCCAGAGGACTTGCATGGTACACCTCAGATGAGAAACTTGTATTGTAAATGGTTTGGAGAGCTCAGGTAGGAAAATTACATGCTAAATAGAACATGCAAACAGGCCAGGGAAAAAAAAAGTTAATTAGTATTCTAGTGGTGTCCTTTTCTTCACACGAAGGTCTTTGTCATGGATTGATGGTCAACATGACCACCAGCTTCCAAAGTAGGAGAATCAAGGTCTCTATTCCAGAATGGAGATGTTCAGGCCCATAATATAGCAAACATAACCTAAAGCTTTGAGACAAAGATGGCTGAGAAATCTGCTCCTTGTCCCCAGGATTGCCACACAAGTTCAAATCAAGTGAGAGACAAAATCTTTTTCAAGAATCAGACTGATGATGTGAGCTGAATTCCCACAAGAGCTGCAAGCCACTCCTAAACTCCCTATCTTCACTCCAGATATGGAACATTTCATCTAGCAAAGCATACATATTGCTAGAATTAAAAAGCAACTGCATGCATCAGGTAGGACATTATTATATGGACATTTCAGAAAAAATAGTGGAATTTGCTCCCCTGACTTGATGGCTTTGGTTTCCCATGTAGTCCTTGGAAGCAAAGAGATGTCCTCCAAGGATACACCAAAATATCCCTGTTTATGTCTCTGTATTTAAGGAAACAAGATCTTTGGAGGCTTTCAAGGGGACTAACCTCTCTTCTCTGACTCTAACTTTAGCATAAGTAATATTCAGAGTTGGGTAGACTGTACCTGCTTCCAGGTTACTTGCTGAAAGGGGAATAGGAGGCTGTGAGTTCCCCAAGCTGCCTAATGCACCACTAAGAGATGTTCAACCACTATTGACATTGGTGGTAAACATCCAGCTGATCCCATTTTTCTGACAAAATAACATAGGCTGGGGAATGTTGATATGTCACAAATACTGTCAACCTGGGGAGTAGTAGTATTGTTCTTGTTATTAGGATTATTATTGATTGGGATTGGTAGTGTTGTTATTGTTCTCTCTCACAAGCCAAGGAGAAAGGGAATTTTTTTCATCTCAGAATGGTTTTTCAGGATGTAAAAATTATTCTCTGTGGCAGAACGGGTAGTGGTGGTGTTGTTCTCTCTCACAACCCAAGGAGAAAGGGAATTTTTTCCATCTCAGAATGGTTTTCAGAATGTAAAAATTATTCTCTGTGGCAGAACTGACTCTGTGGCTCTGGGGTGGGTGTCCCAGATGTCCTCTGCAAAGGGCCACAGCACTTGCTGTATGGTGAAGGAACATAGAATCATAGAATGGTTTGAGTTGGAAGGGACCTTAAAGATCATCTAGTTCCAACCCCCCTGCCGTGGGCAGGGACACCTCCCACTAGACCAGGTTGCTCAAAGCCCCATCCAACCTGGCCTTGAACACCTCCAGTGATGCATTCACAACATCCCTGGGCAACCTGTTGCAGGGTCTCACTACCATCAGAGTGAAGAATGTCTTCCTAATGTCTAACCTAAATCTCTTCTCTTCCAGTTTAAAGCCATTACCCCTCGTCCTATCACTACAAGCTCTTGTGAAAAGTTCCTCCACCGCTTTCTGACAAGCCCCTCCAGATACTGGAAGGCTGCAATAAGGTCTCCCCAGAGCCTTTTATTCTCCAGGCTGAACAACCCCAACTCTCTCAGCCTGGGCTCAAAGCAGAGCTGCTCCAACCCTCTGGTCATCTGTGTGGCCCTCCTCTGGACCTTCTCCAACAGATCCACGTCCTTCTTGTGTTGGTTCTCCAGAGCTGGACCCAGAACTCCAGGTGGGGTCTCCTGAGCATGGAGTAGATGGGAAGAATCACATCCCCCTCTATCTAGCAGTAAAGTTTTTGTGCTACACAATTGCTTCAAGAACCAGGCATTAAAGCATTCTTAAATTCTCTTTGATATCTTTCAAGGAATTTTGCCATATGGAAGGAATTCTCAGACAAAAAAAAATGCCCAATTGACATTCATGGAGCTTCACAATTTTGGAAGTCTTGCTCTACCTTAAAAATAATTCCAACTGCTGTATTTCTTCACCATTCAGCTTAGGTAGAGCCGTGGAACGAGCAATTAAAGCAAGCTGAGAGGAAGAGCAACGTGGGCTCTGTGTGTGGGATGGTTTCCAGGTGGGATAGCTTTCATAAGTACCTTAAAAAACATTCTGCCACATGGCTCTTTAGAGGCCTCCCCACAGAAGCAGCTCAATTATTCATTCAGAGCAGAAACTGTTTTATTACATGTCTTGTAGTTCGAATGGTTAGACTGAAATGTGGGACACTCTGCTCTCAACAAGGTTCTGGTATTTGCATTTGTACTTGCACTTGTCCTGCAGAGCAGTAAAAGAGTTGCCAACACCAGCTGGGAGATAGGAATATCATTAGCACATATTTTGTTTTGTATCTTCAAGGTTAGTACAAATCACAAAACCTCTGCAGCTGAAAGAGAGAAAAAGAGCACGGTTCTGGAATTAAACTTATTTTCCAAATCAGCCCAGAGAAGTTTTAATCTCTGATGGATTATTTGCTTTTTGGCCCAGGGGAAGATCACTGCGCTATGGCACCGTCCTGCTCAGAGGGTCTGTTCTCATCTTTGCTTGAAAACTGTTCTTTCTGCCCCAAAACATGTGTTTTCTACTCCCAGGCTGTCTCTCTATCTGCAGTGGGCAGTCAGGAAGGGAGATGCAAAGTTGAGATGCTGCACAGTTTACTCCTGGTCTCCTTCTCCCATCTCTCCCTAGTCAGAGTGATGTTGAGGACCCAAGCTCCTGGCTCAGGGTTCTAGCCAGCTTTTATTTAGATATTCACTAAGAGCTGGGGGATTTAAGACTGCTTTGGGTTGAGAAAACACCCAACAAACCCCAGCATTTTTCTGTGTGAAGTTTTTCCCCTTCTTACATAGCACAAAGTTATGAGAGTTCAGATTAATATTGTGCCACGGAGGTCCAAGGCTGGATTTGGGGCAATTTGGTACCACAATCTGGCACTGCACTAGCAGTGAATGATTTTCAAAGGTTTTCCTTGAACTAACATTGACTTAATTGTGTAACACATTCTATATTACCATATGTACACATTACCAAGGCTCTTGATTATTTCCTAATTTGAATTTCTCCAGGGGTTCTCTAAAGGGCACTAATTCAGTGTCAGTGTAAAGATAAAACTTCTTACCACCACGATGCTTACCCAGAACCATCAAACCAAGCAGAATATCTCCCCATCTATCCATAACTTTGTATGTCCCCAAAGTGAAGAATGCTTAGTTAATTGTGGTCAGTGTTTGCACAGTAAATGAGCATGATTTCAGATTGTTCTGTTCCATTTTACATTTGGATTGCTTTCTGTTTCTTCATAAAGTGACTACGTTGAGCCAAGCTCATTTGTTGGCACTCCAGAGACAACCCCACCAAGAAATGAATCATCTCAGCAAACCCATAAGCTAACTCAGCCAGCCCATGAGCTGTGGCATCTCCTGAAGACAAGCTGACCCTTTCATCTCCAAGGGCAAGACCGAGCCTAGAGGACCTGCCAGAATGACATGGTGGCCTCCAGATGGGGAAACATCTCAGGGAGCCATGTCCTCTTTGGCACAGCATGAAATGCTGATGGGCAATAGATGTGGGTTTGCTGCTGCACTATGCTCCATTTTATATCCCCAGGAAAAGAGTTATTCCATCTCTGAGAGAGCACAACATCCATCTTCTCATGTGTTTAAGAGTTGAAGAAGCAGAGGAAAGAACTAATTCTACTTGCCAACACACTCAGAGTTGTCACTAGCAAGACTCCATGCCCTTCATGCTGACCCAAAGTCAAGAGATTCATGAGATTTAGGAAGCTTTGCCTATTCTGCTCCACTATTCTAGTTTCTTTTCCAGTGTTTTCTGCCAGGATCAAAAGTGTCAGAAACTCTTAATGCTACAGAAAGGATTAACAAGTGGACTAAAAGTATCCCTGAAAGACATTGTGCTCTGATCTTAGGAGGTGGAGTCCTGGCACCATTGCCTGAAGCTTGGAGTTGTGGTTCTCCATGATTTGTAAATAATATTTTCCTCCTTGAGCCACCCGAAATTACCTTCCACTCACTGATCTGCTATTGAGGAGATCAGCAGGATGTCAGTGCATCTAATTCAGGCTGTGATTTTATTAGAAAAAGAGGAATCCCTTGTTCTGCAGATAAATTATTGAACGGTGGTGTCTTTTCCACACCTGCAGCACAAAATAAGAGTAAATTAACACAGGTTCACCCCGGAGACATCTGAACATCCATGAATTTTTCAAAAAGAGTGGCCTGAGGTTTTAATTTCTAATCTAATCCAAAAAGAGATGAACTGGAGCTTCGTGATTTCATGCCCAGTGTGAGAGCACTGCAGTCAGCATGGCCACCACAATGCTGCTAATGAATATGCTAATGGGTGGGTTAAGGATAGGAAAGGAAGATGGGAAACTTCTGGCTGGAACCTCACTCAGAATGGAGATGTCCTTTCCACTGCCTGTGCCCACAACTGCACATGGCTTGCCCAGGACTTCCCATTCTCAGTCTTCTTCTCATGAAAGAGGCCATCGTAATGAAATCAAGTAGAAATTATGATACAGGAGGAGAGATGAGCAACTTTGAGAAACCAGATCACAATTCAGATCAAAGACACAGGTCTGAGGTGGGTTACAGCTACATCCTCCTGATTGTGGATGAGCTTCACCTCTGGATAGGTTCTCACCTTGTCTGGAGATGCTGATAATTACTAAATAAATTATTACTAAATGATATCACTGAATAAATAAATAAAAGATCATCTATTTTAAATGAAGATACAAAGATACATACAAGTGGTAAGATGATTTTTGAGCTACGTCAGGCATCTGAGCTTAAGGGATCTGATCAATGCATGCAAGAAAAAAATGGCACGTGGATGAAATTCTAGGTACTGTTAACTTTTGGGGAGAAAACAAGATTAACATAGAGCAACATCTGGATTGCTGTATGATGCAGATATTTATGAGATGATTGGATTAACACAGAGCAACATCTGGATTGCTCTATGATGCAGATATTTATGAGATGATTGTGTGTGTATGAAACACACTTGTATCTATACAGGCACAGGCATTTTTTGTGCTTTAACTCATTCTTCCTCTCCTATTTTTACAGAATTTCTGATGTGTTGTGTAGTGAAATGTCCTCCTGTAACTAAACCATGCCTAGACCCAACTCTTTTTCAGAAATTCATTAAATCAGGAGTCTTCAAAGGTCTTGCTTCCTTTTGCACAAGTGTTGTTGAACCCTATCGAATAGGAGTTTAAATACTAGGTGTAAAAACAGGAGGGTTTGGTCTCTTATACATGTATGGCCCTCGGTGTCTGAAATGAGTTTATCCAAAGGATTCTGCTCACGTGAGAGAAATTGCTGTGATCAATCACTGTGAAGCCAGGGATCAAAGAAAATGCTGAATCAAGCCAGGGGTTTCGTTTCACCCCTTCAGCCGAGGAGAGGAGACACTGCAGGGAGCTGTTAGGTATTCTGTAAGGAATCTACAATGAATTTTAGGCACTCCCAGCCCCCTGCACACCTCAGGTCCCTCAAAATGATACAAAAACGTATGAGTTTGACCCATTCTTTCCTTCACATGACATATTTATCTTTCAGAGATAAACTTAAGGCTTTAGCTGATCACACTGTTGGCTTCAAGTTCTTCTTTCTCCTTGTCCTCATGGATGTTAAGTCTTTTTTTCCCCTCTGTTTTGCCTAAATTGCTGTCCTTTCATAGGAAGCAAGTTAGGGAAAGCTGAAGAAAAATCAAAATACACAAGAATTTGAATTCTTTGATTGTTCAGTGGGCGAATAACACTTGTCTCTGTCTCCTTTTCTTAAATGTGTCAGGTAATTGCTGCTTCTTAAAAGGTTATAATGTGTATTTGAGCCCAACTTCAGGTTGCAGCTGGACAACAGCACCTTGAGCTGGACAACAGCTGCTCTTAGGGCATAGAAAGAGTCGTTTGGTCCAGGGAAATCAGAGTTTCTGGTTCATATAATCCACAGAAAGAAATAATCCTGGGAGATTTGTGCATCAAAAATACGATTTCCAGATATGATGTTGTCCAAAACTCCCTGTTAGCTTGGTCTGATGAAATTTAGGCTGTTGATAGATCTAGCTGAATCAATATCCTTTTCTGAAAGGTTGCACACTTTACATTGCCACTCTTCCCTCCCCAAAAGCTCTTGTGCTTTGGTGTTGGCTGAAAAAATGGAGCTACCTCCCTAAAGAACTTGGATGGAGAACCAGGAGAGACAAACACACAGGTTCTGTCACTTTTGGGAGGAGGAGAAGTTCATGATATAGGGAAAGTGGGCATGAAATCTGTTACCCACCACAAAGGCAGTGCCCTGAGATGAAGCAATCAGCACAGCTCAGCTGCATCTTCTCGGTGCTGTATCTCAGATGCCAACCTTGCAGGACTCCTGCAGAATGCCTGATGCATGATCCAAGCCCTCACATCAATTTGAGGCTTCATTTTGGCCAGCAGCAGCAGAGCATCGTGGGGTTGCTCAGCCAAAACAGACACCAGGCAAAAGCCCTTGAGGAGAAAATACTCCAGTGCTCTGGTCCTGTAGCACCAGCTTTAAAGGCCTGAAGTATTTTGTGAAGAAATACAAGTCCCATGGGTGAACTTTTGCCTTAGACATCCAGAAAGTATCATTCTTTTGAGGCTCAGATGTTCTCTCTCAGCATTGGTGTCCTGCAGCCTTGTGCACCATGCATGGACAAGTGTCCTACACTTGATGTTGGAAGGATTGAGTTAAAAACTCTTTTAGGCTGGATAAGAATATAATGAACTGGTCTGAAACCATGGAAGGCCCTTAAGAGTGAAGAAAGAAGACCTTGAAGGTTAAAATAATCAGAAACAAGACACAATAATTAAGAGCAGTATTTAAAGACAGTAAAACTCCATCAACCTTTGTAGCTAATGCCTCGTTCTGGCTTCTTGACATAAATCAGAGACAGATTTGGGCAAAGATCAAGGTGTCCCCTAAGGAACTTGTGGTGATTTTAATACTGAAAAAAAAACACCTCTAGGAGGAGAATTTAAATATAGGACCACCTTGGTATAATGAGTGAGGTAATAGTCTAATGAATTAGGTAACTGATGGAGTATGAGTATAAAGAGTTGTTTGATGTAAAATCATGTAACCAATCCTATATAATTTCCTTGTGATTTGCACTGTGTATAAACTGCTGCTGTTTGAACTAATGTGGGGCTGGATTTGAGGTTTAGCACCCAGCACCCATTGGGACAATTTGCTGAGCTAAATTAATGTCAGAAATGTCTCTACCAGTGAGGCAGGAGGGGCTCAGGCCAAGACCCAGAGTGTGGGCACTGAGCTAACCCCTCTGTTAGCTTTAGAAAGAGGATGAGCTACCTAATAAAAATCAGACATTAATCAAAATGACCTGGTGGGTAGCTAATGGCATGGAGAAAGGTTCCATTCCACACGTGTGCTTGTGGAGAGAGGACTCAGAGTTGATTGGCAGGTAAGAAATGGGAAGGAGGCAGGACCTGCCAGAAGGGTTGAGTACCACGTAAGAGCATCTCCAGGGGTGAAGTGTGGGATTTTAACATTGCTTTAATAGGTTTCTTTCACTCCTTCTTCACCATTTGCATTCGTAGGTGATTGTGAAAGCTGAATTATTTTCTTTTTTTTCAGACACTGAAGTAGACTTAATCCAGGAATTAAACTAAAACACAGTTTGGAATCCAAATTCAATATTTTTCTTCCACTTTTGCTGAATGGACCACAGTTTGGAATCCAAATTCAATACTTAACTTTATTTTTCTTCCACTTTTGCTGAATGGAACTGTTTCTCAATGTATAAAATTGCAGAAACACTCAGGCAAGGAGGATTTGGGGCTCTGAGAGGCCTGACCTAGGTAGAGATGTCCCTGCTTGTGTAGGGAGGTTGGACCAGATGACTTGTAGAGATCCCTTCCAGCCTAAAACATTCCACAATCTGTTAATAGAAGGAATAATATACTGCATTTTGGACTCTTTTTTACACCCTTTTTTTTTCCTCACTTATATATAATGACAGAAAACTCAGTAATTTATTAGGTAACAAGCTGAAACTTCTCCATTCTCCTAAGAAATCACACGACCAACATTGACAATGCCAGTGTCACACACAGCACCGTTTCAAAATGAAAATATTTTTCATTTACACCTCTAGAGGCAAAAAAAAAGGGTTGTTGTAATCACACCCAAAGATCTCATTTTACCTGATATTTATTGTCTAACATCTAGCACCCAGCCTGCCACAGGGAGATGCTCTTCCTAATGGTGTAGGCTCAAACTCCAGTTTTTACAGCTATTATTCCAAAAAAAGGACGACAAAGACATAAAGTGAAGAATTTAATAAAATATCTCTTTTTTTTTCTATCTAACAGGCAGCAATTCTTGTTAAGGCCATAAAGTGGACAAGAAGAAAACAAGAGAAGGGAATTCTTTACCTCACTGTTATTTATAGCCTCCTCCCATGGAGGATTTTCCTGGTGAGGGAGAGAAACCCCATCGTTAGTGCCAATGCAGATAGGTAAATTAAGACATCTCCCAGCAGATGACTATAGCACTAATAAGGATACTGCTGGAATTGTCTGGGAGAGGCCTCAGGAGGTAAAAGGCTGTAGGATTAACTGCTTTGTTATTAGGGTTCTCTTTCTTCAAACAGAGGATGAAATTTTGATCAGGAGAGGGAATGTTTAGCGCAGATTAATTTGGTATCCCAGGCTGAATGAGAGTGGTTGAAACCAAGGCAATACATTAACTCTCACCTTCAAAAAAGTGTATGGCTGCCCTCTCCCCAGTGTGGGGTAATTAATCAGCTTTAATGGATGCAGGGATCCTCTTACAATGAGCAGAGGATTTCCAAACAGAAGCACAAATGAGTCAGGGATAAACGACTACCCTGGAAAAATCACTGGTGGGTTTCTTGTTACAGAAACCACAGCTCCATGTGCACAAATCTAGCCAAGTTAAGCTCCAGAATGAGGAATTCCCATTTATTCAGGAATTTTACCTATTCCTTGAATTTTAAATTCTTGGTTTGTGATGTTTTCAACTTCTGATCTATCAAGGCAGTCTCTGATATTGAACCAGAGCTCCCTGGTCTACACATCCCATTATGGACCAGCAGCTTCAGATGCTTCCAAGCACCTCAAGATGGATGAGCTGCTCTCATCCTCTGACCCATCCTCTATTCCAGTGACAGATAAACCAAAAAAATTAATCAAAGACTGAAACATATTCTAGAAGACTCTGTTTTGTGCAAGTGATGAGATGCAGAAAAACATACTGTTGATACTATCTCTAAGAGACACCACATCACGTGGAGTAAACATGAATTTATACACCCCTAACAGCAGCCACCTCTACAGAAACTTTCCAGAAGCATTTGTTTAAAGACCATTCAGTCAGAGTGTCAATGCTGAGCTGGAAATGGTTACGTGCAAAAGTGAACTTGAAATCTAGCAAAGGGTTCTGGGTGTGTTGCACTCCAGAGCCAAGAGAACGTCAGCAGGGAGCATCTCAGCTCCAACCTGGGTGGGTTAATCTCAGCTCCCTTCAGCTCTGTGCCTTCAACCCCAGCCCCCAGACACTGCCCAGTGATTGTAGCCACAGGGCTACGTGCTGAAAGGTATAAATAGCAGCAATTAATAGAACTTTTTTGCCCCCCTCCTCATGGGACTGTGCATGGAGCAGTCAAAAGCCCAGGGCACACCCGGGAGCTGGGCAGATCCTGCTCAAAATATTACTGTAAAGTTTTAACAAGAGAAGAAGGGAAGAAGTCATGACTTCCATTTCACAGCTCCAAGCCAGCACCCTTTGTCACCCCTTGGGCAGGCAGCTTGGTGCTGTTAGGGTGGGTATGCATCATCCATCTGCCTCCTCCAGCCCCACCAGGAGACCACAACAACCCCAAGGGGGAAAAAGGAAATGTCTTGAATTTGGAAATATTGTATCTAGGTGTCTTTACATAGTCCATTTTGCATGAAAAAAAAAATAATCTTTTGGGTTTTTTTTTTCTGGAGCAGAAGTTAAAAACACAAGTTTGGGTCATGGGGATGTCTGTAAGTCTTCTCTGCATTCCACCAAGACTCTAGGACCCCTCAGTGAACCTGAAATCTAAAGCAAATAGAACCCATTTAAGCTTATTTCATGTCTACACGCCCCCATCCTTGCTTTGCGTTCTCTAATTAAGTATTTAAAGGATTCTCAAAAGATCCAAGCAGAAGCTGGAGCCAGGAGCTGGGCCAGCAGCCAGTGACCCTCACTGAGCCCTTCCCCAGCCCTCCACTGGCTTCCAAATTTGCAGCAGACTAAGAGATTTGAATATTGCCTGATTATTTAGCAGCTCCAAGACTGGGCTCATAAATGATTCATGCAGTACAGCCAGACAAGTGAGATATTACAAGGAAGAAAACAAAAAGCTCTAAACTAACCCCAAAACCAGCTTTGTAATGTTGTTTGTCTTTTGCCAACCCCTGTCCTCTGCTGCTGTGGTTGCTCTATAGGGAGCACAGACAGAACTGGCCTTGTCCACCTCTAAAACAACAGAAAAAAAGGGATTTTATGGGCAGAGCAGGAACCATTTCCCAGCTCCAGGCCCATATGTGCTCTCTGCATATTTCCAGTGTAAATCTGCTGCCTGGGAGCAGTTGGATAATCTGAATTTCTGGCTATAGGAGCAAGTGGTCTGGCCAAGGATGAAATTACCCTGCTTCTGTGATGGGCAGTGGGCTGCCCAGTCCTGCCCAGTCCCATCAGACAGCCACTGGAAGTTGTCATCCCCACAAGCCTTGGCACTGCTCATAGAAAATCTGAGTGCTCTGAGATCTGTCATGTGGATTTTGGCCCCACCAAGGGTTGGATCATTCAGTTGAGAGGGTCAGGAGCTGTTGGTGGGTGGTTGCTGTCACCGAGGGCCTGGTGGGACATTAGGAAGACCATCAGCTGGGAGGCTAGAAAGAAAAGGTCAGGGAAATTGGAGCTTCACGAGGGACTTAATGTACCTGTCTTACAACTCAGGCTCTTAAAAGGAGCAAAACTGACCCAAAGCCTTAATTAATATGCCATGAGATGACTGCTAAATTAAACGCTTTAGGATATTGTCTGAACCTAATCACATAACACAGCAGCCATTTAAAGAGCAGTAATCTCCTGAAAGGGAAATCTGGACTCTTCAAAGGCTTGTGCAGGCGTTGGTGGCAGCAAGGTCAGTGTTATTTTGCACTTTGCTGGCTGCTGGGAAGCTGATGCATCCCTAAACTTCACTCTGTGTAGAACATCATCTGTGGGAACGAGTCCTGATGTCTCTGGTGCAACCACAAAGGCAGGCAACTCATCTCTCATTGTCTTTGTTGTTAAAAATTATGAGTTTTTTTAATATATAAAGGATTTCTATGCCCCACAGATCTATTTTTTCTTGACGTTAAATATTGTCTACACAAATGCCACCAATTATAACCCTGAAATCACTGTTGGTTGTGTGCAATCTTCATTCCATCCTGTCCTGTGCCTGGAATGTTGCTGCATTTCAAGGTCCTGAGCAGTAATGGGTCCCTGCTGTGCTGAAGGCTGCACAGAGATAAAGAGAAGCACCTGCTTTGGAGAGAGAAAAGCCACACTCAGCAGGATTTGGCCCTTCCAGGTGAGGTGTGTTCCTGCAGGTCTTCTGCCTGGCCACAGAGAGGTGAAGCCACCATCAGTGGAGCCACATGGATTGACTAGATGGCAATCTGATCCCCAGAGATTTAGGTGGGGACAAAGAGCCAAAGTTTTGCATTGTTTATCCTCATTTTATTCCAGCCTGTTTTGCAGCTGGGAGGACACCCTGACTTCTGCTGGCCAGGAGCTGGGGAGCCTGCACAGGAGCTTGTGGGAGTGGGTGGCAGAATCTGAACCACACGACCAGTGCTGGAAACCTCTGGCTCACTTTCCTGTACTTGACAGATGAAATAAGGCAAGGGTTTTTTTTCTTAATTACAGCAGAAGTCGTGTCCACCAGCATGACCCTCATGGTCTCTCCAACAGGTTTTTCCTGGACCCTACTACAGGATCTAAATGGGGTTTGTGTCATGTAGTAATGAAGGAACAGTGCAGATTTACACCTTCTATTATCACTAAATAAAGCAAAACAAACCACTAAGAATAGTTTATATTTTAAATAACAAATGCTAGTAAAATAATAAGTAAACAGTAAATAATGCGAAAATAATAATTAAAGTGTGAGTTTTGGAAGAGGTCAGACTGAAATTCAGCAACTGAACATTTTTGTGGGGTGCAGCAGTATTAAGAAGCATAAAGTGACAACTGGAAACAGTTTTTTCCCAGCTCTTCAAAGGAATTATGCATCCTACACCATACACACAAGTGGTTTACTCTGGGCAACAGCTCACAAGGATTGTCCTCCTCTCAGAAACCTGACCACAGCTCTTGCAGGGGTTAGAGCCTCAGCTGATCATGTCTGATGCCTGCAGATTGTGCTCTGCAAATTCAGGCTCTTCAGAGGGGCTTATTTAATAAGCAGCTACTGTAAAGGGTGTTAACAAGGCTGATGAGGACCCAACCACCCACTTTCCAGCTTCTCCCTTCAGCTTGGGGAGAGGTGGAGGTGGCTCCTCCTTGCCTGGTCCTCCCAGGGGTGGCAGGGGGCTGAATTCCAGCAGTCTGAAGGCAATTTTGTTGGCAAGCACAAAAAGAGCCCTAATTTTTCTCTTTCAAGGCTCACATCCAGGTGGGACAAAGCAAATGTGACCAGTTTACAGCTCGTTTGTAGGAGCACTGGATGTCCTTCAGCAGGCTCCATCATCTAACAACTCCTTTGCTCCCTAAATCTTTAATGTTTGCTGATAAGAAAATTCTGGTGAATAAAAATTTGGCTTTCATTATCACTTTTCTTTCAGGTATTGATTAAAACCATTGCAAACATTAATTAACACCAGTCATTACAGTGAATGATACTAATTGAGTGAAGTGGCCCAGACCTGCTTCTATCCTCCAGCACTTTTTTCTTGTTAAAAAGCATGTTTTAAAATAGATGTTAGTTTTTATTTAATGTGTTAAAATATAATAGAGCAGAGTGTATCTATAAATGTGCCATGCTCATGCCAACAGCAGCCTGCAAGGAAATCACCCAGTTGGAGCCAGGGCACCTTAAGAAAAGGTGGTTTTTTCACTCTCCCCATCCCCTGTTTCCTCTCCCCAGGGATGTTCCCACCCTTCTTCCCCTGCCCAGTTTCTTTGTTTCAACGTTACAGTTTTGTTCTGTTTTATTGTTTCGGGTTTTTTTCTTTTTCCTTTTTTTCCCCC
>NW_008628818.1:0-6370 GCF_000691845.1 Merops nubicus
GTATTGTAGTCTGCAAAAGCCAGGAATAAGGAGAAAGGAAAGGAAAAAAGGTAAAGAAAAAAAAAAAAGTGGTGAAGAAGCACCCGCTTCTCACACCTGGTGAGACCTCACCTGGAGTATTGTGTCCAGTTCTGGGCTCCCCATTGCAAGAGGGACAGAGATCTACTTGAGAGAGTCCATTGGAGGGCTACAAGGATGATTGGGGGACTGGAACACCTGCCTTATGAGGAGAGGCTGAGAGACCTGGGGCTTTTTAGTCTGGAGGAGAGCAGACTTAGGGGGATCTAATTAATGTGTATACATATCTGAGGACTGGGTGCCAAGAAGAAAGGGGCAACCTGTTTTCAGTTGTACCATGCAATAGGACGAGGGGCAATGGATACAAGATAGAGCACAGGAAGGTCCACCCTAACATGAGGAAGAACTTCTTTACTGTAAGGGTTACAGAGCACTGGAACAGGCTCCCCAGGGAGATTGTGGAGTCTCCTTTCTTGGAGACTTTTTGAGACCCATCTGGATGTGTTCCTGTGTGACCTGCCCTGGATATGATGGTCCTGCTCTGGCAGGGGTGTTGGACAAAATGATCTCCAGAGGTCCCTTCCAATCCCTAACGATTCTGTGAGAATATAACACTGTATAGTAAAGAACTCCAATGCCTATAAGCATCAGGAGTAATAACATCCATATTTCTTTGGTTTATCCCTGATAAACAGCATAATCAGAGTTTAAAGATTAACATCTTTGACAACTATTCTTAATCACTATCTGTCTTTAGTTTCTTTGATCTGGAAAGACTGAAAAGAATCACAACCCATGCAACAACTCACTTCAGTCCAACAACGTTCAGTTAAATTGTTCATAATAACATGTAATTAAAGCAAACACTTTTCCATTAAGAAGATAAATATAAGAAAACTGTAGTCCCTCCAGAATTGGCAGAGCTCCTCCATTTGGGATGTCTGAAACCATCTGTGTATTCAGAATATTAGAACTTCAGTTCTTATTTGTTCTATTATGCCATTTACCTCCTCAGAAGTACTAACACTCAAACATTCTTACATAAACAAATGCCACAAATGAATACTCCTAAATAAAAACCATTTTTTCTTTTTTCTAAACAGTGCTTGAAGTAGTGGAACAAAAATCAGTATATTAATGGAATGGTAAAGTTTTAAGTTATAGACCTAAATAGTTAAAGGAGTAAATCATAAATTGTTCAGCCATCTGTAAAAGATGAAAAAGCTACATCTTTCTAACAAATGTCAGCTAACAACCACGTTAATTAAAGTTAAAAGTTTGCACAACTCTTTACAAGTTCAAGATGTCTCTCGACATAGATTTTCTTAATTCAAATGCTAGCTTTTCGCCACAGCAATCATTTTGTTTTAACTTCAGATGTTAAATAATTGTTCTTACATAATAATATGCTGTATCAGGTCTGGCTGAGCTGATTTTCCCATTGCAGACATCCTGGTGCAGTGCTTTTGTATTGGGAGTTAAAAGGTGTTGTCATACAATTCACCTCAGTCCATTGCTCCAGCCTGTGCAAATCCCTCTGCAGAGACTTCCTACCCTCAAGCAGATCAGTACTCCCACTTAATTTCATGACATTTGAAAATTTGCTGAGGGTGCATTCAATCCCCTCATCCAAGTCACGGATAAAGATATTAAACAAGACAGGTGCCAAAACTGAGCCCTGAGGGACACCGCTCGTGACTGGTCACCAACGGGATTTAACTCCATCCACCAGAACTATCTGGGCTTCATGAAACCAGACCCATTCCAAAACTGAGCCCTGAGGGACACCGCTCGTGACTGGTCACCAACGGGATTTAACTCCATCCACCAGAACTATCTGGGCTTGGCCATCCAGCCAGTTTTTAACCCAGTGAAGAGTCCACCTGTCTAGGCCATGAGCCACCAGCTTCTCCAGTAGAATCCTGTGGGAAACAGTGCCAAATGTCTTAGTGAAGTCCGGGTAGACAACACTCATCTCTTTTCCCTCATCCACTAGATGAGTTGCCTGATCATAGAAGGAGAGCAGGTTGGTCAAACAGAATAACAGATGCTCTCTGTAAACCCCCTTCCCCCCCTCAAACAGAAAGAGAAAGGAAATAAGGGAGAGAGACTTATTGGTCCCCCAAGCTGAACTGTTCCATAACCTTCCCCAGCACTGGACTGACTGGCCTGTAGTTCCCCGTATGCTAAAACGGAATATATACCAATATATAGAAAGCGAGTATCAAACCCAACTCCCCCCCCCAATGGCAATACGTCACCATCTCAGTCATCCATGACCTCCCCTGTTAACCAGGGCTGCTGGTAAATGATGGAGAGAGCCTTGGCAAGTTCCTCCAACAGCTCCCTCAGCACTCTCGCGTGGATCTCATCCGGCCCCATGGACTTATGGGTGTGCAATTGGCTTAGCAGGTCCTTTACTACTATTTCCTGGATTATGAGGGCATTATTCTGATCTCTGTCCCTTTCTCCCAGCTCAGCTCAGGGGCCTGAATACCATGAGGATAGTTGGACTGACTATTAAAGACTGAGGCAAAGAAGGATTCAGTACCTCAGCCTTTTCCTCGTGCTTGCTAGCAATGTGTCTTACTAGGTACTCACATGGAACATCATGTTCTGAGTAGTTTGGTCACTACGTATACCTGAAGTGAAATGTAGGTAATTTTTTTCCCTATACATCATTTGTCTGACTAAAATGAGAGCATATAGAGTAGGGTGCTTATTTTTGCAACAATGAATGATGGACAGTTAAAAAAAAAATCATCTCATCAGAGGTGTTCTAAAATTTGCAGTAGTAAGTTCACAGTAGTGGGAACTTCCCAGTAACTCTACACTCTGACTGAAGAGACTCTGATCTGACTGGATTGTTCAGGTTTGCTTCTTTAGCTTAAATATCTTTATGCTATTGTTACACAGTTCCCATAGCTTCAGAAAGGTGTCATTTTGAACAACTGACTTTTAGTTTTGCTTAAAACCTGAGAAAAAAATTACTACACAGTAAATACACCCAAAATATTGCTGACTATTTTTAGAATGAAAACACATGCATGTATCCCTGCTTCATATCCTATTCCAGTATTTTATATAGTAAAATATATATTATGTATTTATTTTATATTATATTTTTTTTTGCGTTATCATTTTTAACTTTTTTGCCAAAAATGAAAGTTGTCTGGAAGCTTCCCTTACATGCATGAGTCTGTAGTAAATGAGGCTATTACTGACTGTGATATTCAAAACATTATTATTGTGCATAGTCACCTAAGCAGTATTCTTACTTTCTCAGACTGCAGAACCAAGTGTCATTGAAATAATTGGTTTAGGTTTTGTTTATATTGCTTTATTCTACTACAGATCAGCCCAGCACACGTATCATGCAGATGAAAGACTCGTTTATTAGCCTTTTTTATCACGTGATCTGACTTGTTTCTTGGTACCATACACTAATCTGTGACATGGAATTTAAGAAAGAATTACTTCCACCTGACATACATTGACATTGCATGTGGTCTGGCAAGGCCTGGTGTTATTTCTATACAGAAAATGCCAGTACTATTAACTGCAAGAATGGGTGCATGCCACCTGCCTGTTGTGTCCTTCTGTCACTTGCACTGTCCATCTGTTACTTGTAGGAAGGTAAAATTCACTTTATTTTTGTCCTTTGGCATATAAGCCATTACAAAATCAAAGGCACTTTTGACAGCAAAATTATTCTAAAATACTAAGAGTATGTAACACATCTAACCCTCTCTGTGTGCTAGAATGCTGACTGTGGTTGTGCTGTGTCTGAGGGTGGTTTTCAATTCATAATACACTATTTTGCAAAGTCAACAATTATTTTAACACAGTCCCAGATGTAAAGGCAGAGGTAACTTTTTATAAATTCAGTTTAGTGTTTTTTTTTTCCTCCACAGTAGTATAATTTCAATGATTACAGTATTACATTGAATTTTGACATAGTAACACAGTCCCCGTGGCCCTGTACTACTGCTGTTTTGCTCAGGTAGTATACTCATCACAGCCAGCTCCCTTTAAATAGTCCACATCATGTTAAATGTCAGCACAATTTTGTTATCCCTTCCATGCTGTACCATTTTGTCAGGGTCCTCAAGCACATCTCATGTTTCTGAATAAGCAATGTGGTGGCACCGCCTTGGTGCATTGGCAGCTTCTGCGATGTCATCAGCCTAGTGGTGCTTTCATACAGAGTTCTGCATGATTGTCTCACTCTGTTTTGTTTTGTTTTGTTTTTATAAATTAAACCTTAATGAAGAGTTCACTCTGCACTGCAGATAATCT
Organism: Merops nubicus; assembly: GCF_000691845.1. Classification (NCBI taxonomy): domain Eukaryota; kingdom Metazoa; phylum Chordata; class Aves; order Coraciiformes; family Meropidae; genus Merops; species Merops nubicus. The sequence goes on from NW_008628818.1 coordinate 4,318, forward strand.
TTTTAGCATGCTTACTGTCACAAACCTGTTTTAATTTAATCTCATCCTAAATTAACTTTGTTCAATGACACTGTCATCTATTTATAATGTGTGGGTTTGGGGTTTTTTTCACTTTATGCATAATTGATAAGAGATTAGGTAAATGAAAAATGCATATGAAATGGTATGTCACATCCTGTGCATGGGTTGTCTTTGGAGCAAGAGACAGAAAAGACCTGTGTGATTATCTTTTGTGTTGCTTTTATTGAATAAACCAGGGACAAATTGGCAGGCAAAGTGTTGTGGTGGGTGTAGGTTTGAATTCTTCTGCTGTGTCTCCATTGGGGTCAGACCAAATTCCCTTGTTTTACCAGATGGAGAGCTCCTCTGATAATGTTAAAAGACTACCAGCCCAAAACTGCCATCTGCTTTTCTTAAAAGTTTACTCCAAAGATGAAGAGCTATGTGATTCTGATGAGAGAACAAATTCCTAAATACAAAGCTAGTAACCCTTGTCCAGGCTGACAAGATGGCTTAGAAATTACTATTTTTTATTATGTGTTCCTGCATTTCTGATTTTGACCACTGATATTTTAAGCTTATCTAAATTTTGAAACCATTTTAAGTGCAATGTTTTAAGTGGAATACACTGGGCATTGACCAAGTAGAAGACAATAAGAAACTTGGCTCAGTTTCTAGTAGTGCTGTTGTAGGTAAGTCTACCTGAGGATGTGCTCCCCTCACATCTGGACTTGTGATGGCCAGTATCTTTCCTAAAAATGGATGTTTATGGCTCTCTAGCCCTTTTTCATCTGTCTGTAAGTCTTAGCTTTGAAGGGCAAGCTGAAATCTGAAGCAAGGGTCTGAACACATAGACTACAGAATGATTCCTTCTAGATAAAAGGCCATATCTTGGGAACCGATGCCCCGTTACATGGGCATGAGATGTCATTTTAAGGATCTTTCCATCAAGCCATTTAGAAACACTTTCTGAGTGATTAATGCATTCAGGCAAAACTGGAGCTGTTTTGCAAGCAACACAACCAGGGCTGCCATGAAGCATAACAAAATATTGCTAGTAGCTGAGAAGATACACTAGACTAAGATCTCCAAAAATGTTACAGCTACTTTTCTTTCTTTCACTGCTTATGTCAAAAATAAAATTCATCAGAGAGAAACCAACAATTCGTGATGTAAATCCAGCTTTACATTTTATATATTGGGAAGCAAGGGATCGATTGTCAAACAGAAGATAACTGATCCCTAGATTAGAATTGTATGATTAAGATTGTTAATAAAGTAATCATATGTCATGTAAAATTTTATTGCCATTATAGAATGTGAGTGTTCAGTTTAATCACAAATGCTACATTCATTTCTAATTGAGCTGTATGTATTCTGCTTAATGGAAGGCTTGGATCTTTTCCTTGCACACTCAATAAATTTTAATTGAACACTTGATTCCTGCCACTAACACGTTAACATCTGGACGCTATCTTTTATGCATATAGATACACCGATTAAAACTCAGCAGAAAAGCAGATAATAGGAAAACAAAAAGACAACGTTATGGAACACTTGCAGCCATCATTTTTTTATTATATGTTGAGAAGCATTTAATTATCTTCTTTCATTTAATTAGTCCCACTACTTAGGTCAATTTTTTTTTATTGATATGAAGTGTAAGCAACTTTGCTAATTGGCACAAAATTGGATGTGACTACAAAATGTCTTGTCTGCTAAAAATATTTTTGTACCTTTTTTGCTTTCCTGATACTTTCTCTTTCGGTCTTTTCAATAATATATTGAATGTTTTGGCAGGGGGTGGCGTGATTTAAAATTTAGCATTTCACTTTTCCTTTTTATTTCTGAGTTAAAGGCAAAAAATAGTCTAAATAAAAAGTGTTTACCTTCTAATATTATATTTTAGAATCAGAAAGCATCACTCTACCTTTTGTGACCTTTCGGAATTTTTGTGTTTCTTCAGAAAGAATAGTGTGTTTTTCAAACATTCTTTGTCATTAAGACTTTAAGAATAATTTGTCAGCATCTGGATCAAGAACTGGTTGAAAGG
>NW_008628819.1:0-46236 GCF_000691845.1 Merops nubicus
AATTTTTTAAAAAATTATTTTTTAAAAAATTACAAGATGCATACAGATTTTTCATAATGATTATGAGAAGCTGTATTGTTTTTTTGTGAGAGAATGCACAAGCTTAAGGAAACCTTAACAAGATAATTGCTTCTAAAATAAACTTTTAAGACTTTTTTTTTTTTTTTCTGAAAGTCCTTTGAAATATATTTAATAGAGTATACTGCACCTAACAGGTCTGTTCATTCAAAGTTTCATTATATATTAGACTCACAAGAAAAAGTAGCCTCCAGTAAGGTAATCTATTTATCTTCTCAAACACATAGACACTGATTGTAGTCAGTATTAAATGCATTGAGGTACCTAAAAACTGTCTCATTTTTGGACATCATATTTTAGTAGCTGTGTTTTAAACCTGCTCAACCAATTTGAGAAAACATTTTAAATGTGAGATTGCACTGTTATGTACTTCTAAAGCTTCAAAATACATTTTTCTATACACATTTATTTTTTTTCATTTATACTATTACCAAAATTATAAAATGAAAAGGCTATTAATATGTTGTTTACAGACATTGCATTTTTAGAGCAATAATACTTAATAATAAAACTGCATTTTTTGAACAGAAGTCACTATCTTAACGTATTTTACAATTCTAATATTTTTGTATCCATTTCTTTAGAAAAAAAGAGTTTTGGGAAAAAGATCTTTCAGCAAACTTCTATTAACAGCTTATTTAATTTCATTCAGATCTTCTTAGACTCTTCAACTGGAAAACAGTAAACAGGTCAACTAATTAAACGTGTCTATAAAGCAGTTTGACAGAATAGATAACAAATGGCATTTGCTTTTCTTTAAATTGAAAATTATATGTAACCTAAGTTTTGGATACCTAAAATAGGATGAACAAGTTGCTCATTACAATCTTCCATTTGCTTAATACCAATACTGGAAGTGACATACATGACTTCTGAACTTAACTTGTTTTACTTTGATTGGAACCTGACTAGGAATAGCCACAAACTCCCTCGCAAATGGCTTAGCTCAGGATTGTCCATTTTTTCATCCTACACAAGCAGATTTTTGTGGATAAAATAACTATGATCTAGGAGCTGGTATGATAAAAAAAAATTAAAGAAAGGTTTGACATGCTTTAACAGGATTAAAGCAACGTCAAACTTCTCAAGGTGACTAGTTGAACATTGTAGGAATTATCCCTTTCTAAAGTACTAATTAAGTAAGTTTGTGCTGCTTAATAACTGGAATTAAGAACTGAATTTAATCATTGCTTTCCTAATCTCTTCAAAGTTGTTTAACTGTTGGGTCACACCTTGTGTCTATTTTGGATTTTTCCAAGTAGCAGCTTTCAAGAGAGATCTGTATTATGAGTCTCCATCCCAAAACACTGGGACCATGAATCAGCCTTTGCCACTTAGCCATGGGAGAGGGGGTTGACCATGGTGCTTTCTTATATTGAAATTTAGATATATCCTAAACCAGTGGTATTAGATTATGATTTTCATAGGCTCGTTATAAGGAAAAACAGTGGCAGTATAGCTTGTGTAAGCTGAATCCTAGTGAGAGCCTACACATCGTTTAGAATAAAGATAATCTTATGACAATAGCATCCAGTCTGAGCAGACTGTCCATTTCTAAAGTGAAACTCAGCTAAACAAGTGTAGATTTTTGTAATGTAGACAGCTATATTTGAGCTTGACTATCTAGTAAGTAAAGAAAAATAAGAACTTCCACAAAAGTATTCCTCTTTGGGATGTCTGAAATATATCAGGAAAATCTATGCTCTAAAAAATCCCTATTTCTCTACTTTAAGTCAAAAAGATCCTAAACATGAGTTGCTCAGATGTAGCCATGCCTCATGCCCATGCTGTAGGTTAAAATAACCCTCCAAGACAGATCCACAGTCTTTGCTATTTCAGTGACCTGTCCATTTAGGAAGTCTCTAAGTGAGCTGCTGATTTGTACCCCTCAGAAGTCCCTCAGACATCATCGTGCTCAGCTATATAAATGATAAACATAATTAATCCTTTCTCCTAGACTAAAACACATCCCATAGGCCCAAGCCCGTGCAAATCCCACACTTGCAATCAGTGACTGTTTGTCTCTGTCAGCTTCCTGGACAGCCAGTTTCCATGGCCTCTGAAAAACAAGGTCTGTTCAGCATCAGTATCCTTCAGATCATCTCTCCAGGTTTTTTTCTCCCTTGTCTCATCAGAGAAAAATCCATCAGATGAATCCCAGTCATGTCATGAAACTTCCAGTGTTTGTGATGAGAGGGATGAAAATTGTATACAATAATGTTTAATAAAGACATAATGCACAAATATTTTTTTTTTTTAATTTTTTTTTTAAGTAGACACAATCCGTAGGGAAAAAAAAAATCTCAGTAAAGTGCTCTGTTTATTTAGGCATTTGTTTACATCAAAGAAGTAACCTCTTCCCTTAGAAGTGAAGCTGTTCTCAGAAAAAAAAAATGTCCTTGATTTATAAATAGATAGAAGAGGATGGTGTCTTATTCCACAACAATGAAATAATCAAAAGATGACTACATGAAAAATTAATGCTGAACAACATAGCTCATTGACTCTAGCCAAACAAATGGTAAAAGTTCTTCAGTACAAAGCTAAGTACTCACCTATAAGGAAAGCAGAGAAACAAAGAGAAGCTGACAGTGTATATCTCATCCCCTGACACTGGTGGCTGTAGAGTCACCCTGGAAACTTACACAGTGGAGAAGTCTGTTACAGAAATATTCAGCTCAAATTATATCTCATTGACAATACTCTGAAATATTTAAGTTTTCACTGAAGGAGCTCAGAAGAGTCCTTTGACGTTATTTTCATTGTCCATTGATGTTTTCTGAATTCTTGAATGTAATTTTTTTATGTGTGATCTATGTGTCTAAGCTTCTACCAGAAAATAGCAGGAAGGGCTGTTCTTTGCCTTGACGTATGAGCAGGACCTTGCACTTGGTCTTGTTGAACTTCATGCAGTTCACACAGACCTACCTCTCCAGCCTCTTGAGGTCCCTCTGTATACCATCCCCTCTCTTCAGTGTGCTGACTGCACCACAAAGCTTGGTGCTGTAAGCAAACTTGCTTTGGGTGCACTCAATCCCACTGTCCATGTCACTGACAAAGATCTTCACTCAAACATCAAGATGTTGGCCACAACTCTTTGCGTGTGACCACCTAGCTAATTCCTTCTTGGCCAAGTGGTTCATCCATCAAATCCATGTCTCTCTGCTTCAGAGACAAGGATATCATGCAGGACAGTGTTCAATGTGTTGCATTTAACAGGTAAATGACATCAGTTACTCCTCCCTCATCCATCGATGCTGTGCCCTTTCTGGATGGCCATCAGATTCATCAGACACAATTTCCTCTTAGTGAGGCCATGCTGGCTGTTACCAGCTATCTCCTTATTTTCCATGTGCTCTAGCATAGTTTCCAGGACTATTTGCTCCATTATGGGCAGTCTTGCTGATCTTGATGGGCACAGAGGTAACAATGACTGGCCTGCAGTTCCACAGGTCTTCTTTTATTCTGTTTTTAAAAATGTGAAGATGGAGACAAGAAAAGTTGTTGAGTATCTCAGCCTTCTCCATATCCTGGGTAACCAGGTCTCCCATTTCCTTCTGGAGAGGGCTTCCATGATCCCTAGTCTTCCTTTTAACACTGACATACCTATAGAAGCTTTTCTTGTTGCTCTAGACATCCGTGGCCAGATTTAATTATGTCGTGCTTTGGCTTTCCCAACCTGATCCCTGGCTGTTTGCACAACGTCTGTATTCCACCCAGGCTATCTGTCTGTGCTTCCACCTTCTGTAGGCTTCCTTTTTGTCTCTGAGTTTGTCCAGGAGCTCCTTGATGGTCCCTGCAGACATCCTCATGTTTTCACCTGACTTCCTCTTTGTTGGGATGCATTACTTCTGAATTTGAAGGAGATGATCCTCAAATATTAGCCATCTTTCTTGGGCCCCTCTGCTCTCCAGGGCTTTATGCCATGGTACTCTACTAAGCAGATTGCTGAAGAGGCCAAAGTCTGCTCTCCTGAAGTCCAGGGTAGTGAGCTTGCTGTGCATCCTCCTCATTGGCCTAAGGATCTTGAATCCCACCGTTCCATGGTCACTGCAGCCAAGGCTGCCTTTGAGGTTCACATTCCCCACCTGCTCCTCCTGGCTGGTGAGATCCAGCACAGGACCTCTCCCTGGTGGTTCCTCTATCGCTATTGAAGTGATCATCAGTGCTTTCCAAGAACCTTCTGGATTGTTTTTGCCCTATTGTTTTGTCCCTCCAACAGGTGATTAAAGTCCCGCATAAGGACCAGGTCTTGCGAACGTGTAACTGTTCCTATCTGTCTATAGAGGCCTTGCCCGTGTGGTCTTCTGGGTCTAAATTAAACATTAAATTATTTATTAAAAAGAAAATATTTAGGATGCCAAGTTAAACATCATTATTTTGAAAATCCTCGCTTAGAAGGATTTATTCTTCCTTCAAGAGTATCAAAAATACGAGAATTAAGTCACGCAGACTTCCAGTTTTGATTTGGTCCATTAATTACTGGACTGAGAATAGATTATTTTTCTTCAGTTAAAAGTTGATCAATACAATTTCAGGTAAACACATGCAGACAAACAAACAGAAAACAAACAAAGCAGTCTGAAACTAGGGCAAGATGAACGTTTTAAAAACAAAACTAAGCTTTTTATGAGCTTTATAACTGATCAAATGTTTCTTATGGTGTCAGCATTTTACAAGAAATTCAGCATAAATCCCATATTCAGACAAGCTCATATTAATCACTGCCTTGGCAAAATACCAAACACTTGTATTTCTTTTCAAAAATTGTTTGTTAATTATTCACTGATACAGTTTTGTCTTTCTTAAGGGCTATCAATTTAAGTTTCTTCTTTCATACATATGCTTACAACTGTATAAAATGGTAGCTTCTGTTAGGAGAAAAATACAAAATATTTTTGTAATATGGCAGAGGCAAACTTTTTTCAGGTCACTTACAGAACTTCAACCAAAGTTGTATATCCAACAGTGTGGCCAACAGATATTGCTTGTCTGTTCTGTAAGTGTTAGACAATATGACTTTTTGAACTAATTCAGGTAAGAAAAAAAGACCACCTATAGTCTTGTAAATCAGTATACATTTAAGAAAGGCAACATCTTTTCTGAAAGAACAATATTTGCATGCCAGTGGTCATGCTTGGGACTACCAAGGCAATTGTGCCTGTTTTTCCAGTTTGCAGACTCCAAGTCCAAACCTTGCAGGTGTTATTTCTGCATCCTGCAGAAGCAGAAACCATCTCAAGCTTTTAAAAATGTAAACCTAATCTTTGACATTTTTTTCTTTTAATGAATTAAAGTATCAGCAACTGATGCATCTCAGCATAAACAGAGTTAAATCAGAAATTAGTTGCATTATATATGCACACACATCCACAGAAATACAATCATAAATATAAATATAGGCATAAATCTCCCCACTACTGCAATCTGTTTTAACTAGGGGCAGCTTATTAAGGGAATTAAATAAGCTGTTAGGTTTTAATTTCAAAATGGAAAGAAGAACCCAAAGGTGCTTGTAGCATTGCTTTTGTCTCTCTCTTGTTTGACTAGACACAGGTCTTTTGGTTACCTTTTATCTAATGAAGGCAAGCTTCAGATTAAGTGAGATATAATTTGTCTTTAAACCTAGATCAAAGAACCAAGTGCAGACATTTTCAAAGTCTAATGAGAGCTTGTCTCAGTTTTCTCCTTTAAACTCTCCAGTAAGAAAGGCAGAAGGGAGAACCAGTGCAGCGTACTAGGAGGATCCCTAAATGCCATCAAAATTGTTTCCTTTTCAAAATTTAGCAGCTGTTTATGTCTATATTTCATAACTAATCCAGTCCCTAGTTCAGCAGTTGGATCTTCTGCTCTGAATAGGGCCTTCTTCATTCTGGAGGAGTGAAGTCACCATCTCCAGACAGACAGGGAGACAAAGAGCACTGCTGCAAAGAGGAGACTGACTATTCAAAGTAGTCTTAAAGGCATAAAAAGACACAAACAAACAAATGAACCAATAAACAAAGAACTGAAACCAAGTCCTAGTGTTGCTGATTGCTTTTTAGCTGTTTTGCCTACTTAGCTATCAATGATTTCAAGTGATACCAAGGCATGGAGATGTAGAATTGGATCATTATGATCCTTTGTCAATGCATGGAGAAGCAGGTGATAGCCTTCTGCTCTGCAGTTACCTGCTCTGTGTGTTGTGGATGTTGCTGTCATTTCTGTTTGCCTATGACACGTTGCATACACCTATGGGGTTGCATAAATAATGTAGGATATTGTAGGATACCAAGTTTCGTGTATTGTGTTTGTCAGAGTGACATTAATTTTCTGCTTCACTACTTTTATTGCCATCTAATGCCTTTCCAAGCTTCGCCACAGTTAGTGAGCTTAATATAAAAGGAGTCTTTGTAACAGTTTAAAATCTGCACATCTCACAGAAGAAGACAGGGAGGTCATGTTTAGAAAAGTTCTTTGTAGCAGGGTTATGTATTGAAAATTTAGAAGTCAGGCAAATGAAATGCATGAAATCTTAAAATAACAAGCTCTGTAGGTATATGGTAACCTCATTCTAATCCCCCTGAGAGACTTAAGTAATGTTCCAGCTATAGTGTTTATTTCTTTTTCTGAAATTCTCTCTTTGTAACATAGTAGAAAGATAAATACATAAATAGAAAAAGTCAGAAGTCTCTAAGGTGAACAGTTCTGAAAGCCTGCTGCCAAGTAAGTAACACAATGTGGAAGCTAGAAAAGATATCTCTGGATCCCTTTTTTACTTTGCTGAAGTGAATTTTCCCTTTCCATCTCTTGGAAAAGTTTCTTCATCTTTCATGTTTAGAATTCAAATGTAATTGTTGTAGGAGAAGGAAAGATGTAATTTTTTATTTAATTAGGGTATTATCTCGTATACAGTGACAGGATGTGTGAGTGGTTGAAAGCTGTACCAGGGGTGGTTTAGACTTGACATTAGGAGCATTTCTTTACTGAGAGGGTGGTCAAACACTGGAATAGACTTCCTAGAGAGATGGTTGGTGCCCACAGCCTGTCAGTGCTTTAGAGGCATTTGGACAATGCCCTTAATAATATGCTTTTGTATTTGGCCATCACTGAATTGGTCAGGCAGTTGGACTAGGTGATTGTTGTAGGTCCCTTTTGACTGAAATAATCTAGTCTAGACGGTCTCATCTATTTGATTAGATTAGATTCCTTTATTTCATTATATCACTCTTACTGTTATTACTGTGATTTCCTTTGTTGTCTGTTTCTCCTGGGATGGGTGGTCGTGGTATTTAATTGAGCCTGGCAGTTTGAAATGATGCATTAAAAAGTGCAGTGCATGATGATTAATTGCTCTGTTCTGAACACTGGAAGTTGTTTGTTGCTGTGCAAGTACATCTTCCAACACATCTAAAACAAACTGTTCTGCCATAATTTTGTAAGCCATTATCATTGCACAGTGGGAGAAAAATGCACCATATACGGTTAACATACCTTGATTAAAGCAATGAAATATATTAAGAGAGTAAGAGGATTATCCTCCTGAAACTCTATGTCATAAGATTTGCAGATCATTTATTTTAATTTATGACATTGGAAGAATCAGCCTGTATTTATGAAGGAGTTATTGTGTTCTTCACACCGTTCTTTTTAGTTCTTTTTATATTTTAGACAGTGAATGTGTTTGTGTGATACACATACATACAGATTAACATATGTGCAAACATGGGAATCCATTCCTCAGAATAAGAACACACAGCAAAGTCTCCTTTCTCATAACCTGCTGCAAGTAGAAGCATGCACTTATTGTAGTCTATTGTAAAAACTCCTTTCATTTCATTGTGGCAAAAATGTCATTCCACGGTATGTGTTCTTTATGCTACAATTCCTCTCAGTGTACTTTCCAATAAAATTTCTAGATTAAATTTTGTCCTCACCTATTTTATCTTATTTTAGTTACTTTTCCCTTCTTCCCTTCTGCTTCTCTCTGATAATAATTTTTACATTAATCTAGCCATTGAGACTAGTAATAATATGTCCAATCATTTATTAAGACATCAGCAGGGACACTAAGAAGAGCTTAGTAAAACCTTGTACTCCAGTGTCGTGTGACACTCTTTTACTTGTTCAGATGTCCTCCTCTCCACACAAATCACCCTGTCATGCACAGTCAAGTCTCAGTGCAACTGTCCCAGCTCCTGGTAAGATTCAGGTATGTGGATATAGTCCTGTCTCTTTCTCACTGGATGTACCTCCAGGAGAAAACTACCTGTGAATGCTGCAGCCTGTGGGTTTGGAGACAGACTGGTGTGCTGGGCTGACCTGAAAGACACAGCATGCAAGAATGAGATAACACTAAAGGCTAAATTTATACTAGTCAAATGAACATGCTGGGGGCTGTCCTGGCACTGATACTAGCTGCCATGGGACTGCATTCATCTGAGACACTGTGACCAGTATAAATTACCTACTGGAATGGTCTTTAGCTCATGGCATCTCCTGTGGTATACCTGAAAACTGTTTGGAAGAACACCAGTTTATTCAGGACAAAAAGATGTTAGGAACCATGCTGACAATAAAACAGAACAAATGCTTTCTGTGTACATCAAGAGCCAGGTTTTGTTATGTAGCCATCTTAAGTTAATTTAAACAAATAAAGGCTGTCAATTAACCAATCTATACTTGTGCCAAGAGGAAGCATTTTATTTTTTTCAAAGCAACATGTTTATTTTTAGGAAAAAAAGACTAGATTTAACTCACAAATACCCACCAGAAATGTAGTAGAGGCTGCCAAATTAAACAGTCCCACTCCAGTTGCTGGTACTCAGACCTCTAATCCTCTTTGCTGGCTAATCAGGTTTGAAATTTGCTCGTTTGCACCATTCAAAACAGAGGGTGCACCCACAGAGAAGATGGCTAAAAAGAGGATTTAATAAGAGTATAGCACAGACTGAAGCAGTCAACACAGCAGTCAAGCAGTCAAGAGACATGCTTACAGACCAGCAATCCATTTATACATAGCTGGCCACTTTTCTACTCTTCTCTCTAAATTTTTCCACAGTCGTTGATCTCCCACTGATCCCTGATACACCTTGTTGCCTCCCCTTCCCTGTCTTTGCTCTTCCTCTAAACATTCCAGAATAGGCCTTGCATATTTTCACAGTCCTTGTAAGACACCCCATAAGGAGGTTTATACAGTGTCTTAAGTCTTTTTCTCTGGCACCCCAGGGAAGGGAGTTGTCACATAACCCTTTAGGTAGTAATCTCTTTAGTCTGCAAGACCAAGATCTGTGGAGAGGACCTCTCCTGTCAATTCATTTCAGGGTGATACCAAGGTGGAGGACTACATTTATTGTTAAGGTATTTTAATGCTAGTGAATCCAGGTCAGATTGTTTTTTTTAAATCCTGGATCTAAATTAATCTCATGCAATTTTTGCACTTTACAAACCCTCATAAACGATGTGCATGGATGGTTATAGGGCCAACAAAATCAGGGCAGTCTGTTTGTCTTGAAGATTTTCCTGTTTTTTTTCTGCCAGCATCGTTTCTTTGATTTTCACAGATCTTTGTGTTTAGTGTGGTTAGCCTTCAGTTGTGTAGCCTAAAAACCCTGCAGGCCTCATAATTTCATGTGCCTCTCTCATGGATGTATTTTCTTGTGTGTCACCCTTAGTCCTGAAAACTTTTACTTAAAATGGAATACAAAACAGCTCCTCATATAACAACAACAACAAAAATATATTTAGAGACAAGGATAGAAAGAATGACTTTGACATAATATGCTTGAGTTTTTGTATTAAATATTCAACATACAATTAGATCGTTATATTTCACTTACATGGTTGTGCATTATTCATCTATCTCAATAATCCAACTGAAACTTTTCTGCTTCCATTTAGACTTTAGTGTACCCACTTTTACAAGTTTCTCTTATACAGCCTTTATATCATCCAGTTTTATAAAAAAATTCTATTTATCTTAATTTGTCTCACTGATAGTCAGTGTCTGCTGTGGTATTTCTCGAGAAGTAGAAAAATTTGTAATACAGGCAGAAAAATACATGAAACAATGTGCATGTGTGGGTGTATATTTAAATATAATCCAAGAATAAAATTTTATTATATTGAGATTAAGACTGAAAACATCTATCAGCCCTCTTGGTTCTAAAAAATAAAACAAAAATCGTAAGGATGTTGTTTTTCTTGAACCAGAATATTACAAATCCAGAAGATTCAGCCTTACATTTACCCACAAAAGAAACACAAAGAGCTGATATAAGCAAACAATCAACCTACTTAATTCCATTTCAGTACTGTAGGACTTTTTTTATTGGTGAGGAATTTTAATGCTTGAGAGCCCAGGTCAGATTGAACTGTGGTTTTAAAATCCTGAATCTGATTTCTTTCCTTTCAGTGACTCTTTTAAACTAGGAACCAGTTTGCCCATGGCTATCTCCAGGCAGAGAATTCACCGAGGAGTTTGTTCCCATTTTTCCTTCCATTTGTGGATACTGGCTAGTGTGTTTTGTCATCCTGTGCTGTTTGATATAGACAAAATCTAATGATCTCACAGCTTTTTCCTCCACTTAATGCTGCCGTAGCATCTGCAGTCCTTTATATTGAGTGGACACACACTTGTAGTGAAAAATTGAAATTTTATAGGGGCTGAAATATGCCCTCAAGAAACCTCTCTTGATAAAAGGAGCGTATAGTTGTCTTTGTATGATGTCTCAAACACCTAAACTGAGTGCATAAAATTAGATGGGATTCTCCAAGTGGTGTGATATATAACATCCAACAAGGAATAAGGTCATTGATCCTTTTAAAACCAGTGACATTAGAACCAGATAATTAAATTCTAAGTGCTTTTGACCTTTATCCAATCTCTCTTATATCTTAACCATTGTAATAAAGAAAACTATTGCCTGCAGGTAAGCTGTAAAGGAATGCTGTTTTTCATGAGTTGTCTGGTATAGCAGTGGTTTCTTTTTATTATTGGAGGCCTAGCATTAGTCTCTGTAATTATAAGCATTAGATGTCATTATCAATACTTACAGCAACAATAATCTTTTCTTCCCCAATTGTGCTCTTTATATAATGCACCAGTTAATTTTAACTCTATAGCACTTTCAGTACTCACAGGGTTCTTCCATTTAGATTGACAAAGAATACACTAAAAATAGTGTTAAAATGAAGAATATAAATTAATTTTATAGTTTAAAACATTTATATTACAGACAATACTTAACTCTCTATAACTGTCAAAAAAAGCATCAAAATTCTTCTTATGGTTAGCTTCTCCCCTTTCTTTTCTTCCTTCAGTTGTTCCTTTGTCATGTTTCTCCTTTCTCCACCTCCTTTCCCCAACAGATATGGATCTGTAGAAATTTAGTGTAACAGAACCTATCAAAACAGGTATGTGACTCTGGTAGTGCATTTGCACTACTATATGAAGAAGAGTGGGAGCGTGTACAGCTAAGAATGTTCAAGAACTCAGATTAATTTGAAATACTTTCTTCTTAGATCACTTCCCATTCAGCTCACCTCCTTCTTGGCTTACTGAACAAAACCATTTTCTTCAATATAAGTTTGTGGGGTTGGGACTAGTCTTTCCAGACATAATATGAGACAATCAGTTTTGTTTGTCTTGGATACAAACTACTAATCTTTTTTCACTTTAACCTGTGGACAAAATCAGAGATATAACTGCAGCTTGCATAATGATGTTCTCATATATTTTTCTAATTTATATTCTCTGTCACCCAACAGATACAAAGCCATAGTTGGTGACTACTGTCTTGTAGGTATCAGGACAGATATGCTATGTAGTAACTGCCAAATCATTTGAAATGTTACTCAAGACAATTTGTGCCAGGAAAGAACAAAATTTCTTGGTCCTTCTTGAGAAAATAGGACTGGAACCTCAGCAATGGCTCCCATTTCTGTCTTCTGGTTAACACAGAGAACTCTGTTTTGTTTAGTCATGGTAAAACTGAACAAGGCAATTGATTTGCAACAGTCATGTTAGCTGAATGTCACACAAAAAGTTAATTCCTTGCCAAAAGAAGTTTACCAAGGCTTCAGAGATGTGCATTTCAGGGGGCTTCCCCAGCCCCCTAGGAAAGACAGCAAGGTTGTCCCTCATGTAGGATAGATGGGAATCAAGTAATCTTTAGTGTTCTAATTAATATAAATTAATTAAAATGCTTTACTTTCATGGCACAATTTCTTGACTGAGGCTGAAACACAAAACAGAAACACTACAGCCTACATATGCTGATGTCTCCACCCAAACAAACCTCTGAAAGACTGAAATAGCTGTCTAGACCTTGGACTGTATGAAGCTTCTCACATCCAGAAGTCCTCTGTGGAAAGTAGTGGTGGATGTCATAGCTGCAAGTGTGTCTGCCTAGAAGAACTCTTCAAACAAGTAGCTGTGTCACAAGAGGAGCTCAGCAGACAGCACAGGATCTGGGAAGAGAGCAGGAGGTTGGTACATGGTATTACGTGCTGTCCCAGCCTGAGGGACAGCACTCATTTGCAACCTAGACAATTTCTCTAGAGTAGTTTGCTGCCTACCAGGAGCTCACATTCATGTCACCACTGAGAGGCTGCCAAGCCTGGTGTACCCTACAGATGACCCTCTGTTCTTACTGTTCCACATAGGGTCTAATGATACCATGACAAGGAAACTTAAAACCATAAAAAAATTACCATTATGTCCCTTGGAATAATATTGAAAGGATCTGGAGCACAGGTTGTATTCTCCTCTCTCTAGTCAGAGGAAGAGGTTCAGGAAGAAAGAGACAAATTGAACAGGTCAATGCATCATTAGCAACATACTCAAGGTTCTGATGTCTATGCTCATGGATCTACCTTTGAGAAGCCAGGTTTGTTGTGAGCTGGTGGGATTCGTATGACCAAGTGAGTTCTGAGGAACAGAGAAGAGCCAGAGGCTGTGGATATATTAGGAACCAACAAGAAATCACCTGTGCAACACCAAGTTAAAATGCCTGTATACCAAGGCACACAGCATGAGTAATAAGCAGGAGGAGCTGGAAGCCATCGTGGAGCTAGAAAGCCATGATCTAACTGCTGTCGCTGAAACTTAGTGGGATGAATCACACAACTGGAGTGCTATATTTGTCTATAAACTATTCAGAACAGACTGGGAAAGAAGGAGGGGTGGAGTGTTGCTCTGTATGTCAAAAAAAAGAGACGGACTCCAAAGAGCTGTATTTCAAAATCATTGATGAACAGGTTGAGAGCTTAAAAATGAGGTACCCAGCCAAGAAAGGACACCTCTTTGTTGTCTTTACTACAAGCTGCCTGGCCAAAGGGAGCCTGTAGACAAACCATTCTTACTTCAACTACATGAAACATCATGCTTGCAGGCTCAAAATCCTGCTGGGGTACTTCAATCATCCCGTCGTCATCTGGAAAAGCAGCAGAGCAAGCTGTAAGCAGTCCAGCAGATCCTTGGAGAGCATGAAGAAAAATGAAAAGGGTTTCTGCAGGTATGTTAGCCAGAAAAGGAAGACAAAACAAACTATGCCTCCCTCTCAATAAATGATGCAGGGGATATACTGACAACAAATAGGGAGAAAGCTAAAGTCCTCAGCAGCTTTTTTGCCTCAGTTTTCACTGGTGTTTTCTGTTCTCACATCTCTCCAGTCACAGAACCTCAAGGCAGGGACTAGGGGAATGAAGTCCCAGTCACTGCAATAGAAGATCAGGTTGAAGGCCTTCTAAGGAACCTGAGCATGTGTAAGTCCATGAGATCTAATAAGATGCATCTCAGGATCCCAAGGGATCTGGCAGATGTAGTTGCTAAGCAGCTCTCCATCATGTTTAAAAAGTCATGGCAGTCAGCTGATGTTCCCACTGACTAGAAAAGGGGAAACCTTGCACTCATTTTTGAAAAGGGTAAAAAGCAGGACCCTGGCAACTACTGACCAGTTAACCTCACCTCTGTGCCCAGTAAGATTAAAGAACAGATCCTCCTGGAAGACGTGTCAAAACATATGAAAGACAACGAGATGATGAGAGACAGCCAACATGGCTTATTATTTGCCAAGGGCAAATAATGCCTGACTTATCTGGTGGTCTTCTGTGATAGAGTGAATAAGGGAAGAGCTGTGGATGTCACCCACCTGGACTTCAGTAAGGCCTTTAACATGGCCCCACACAACAATCTTGTCTAAATTTGAGAAATACGGATTTGATGGATGGACTGTTGGCTGGATGAGAAAGTGGTTAAATGGCTACATTCAAAGAGCTACAGTTTATGTCTTAATGTCCAAATGGATATTAGTGGCAAGAAGCATCCTTCAGGGGTCTGTGTTGCAAGCTGTACTGTTCAGTACCTTTATTGACGGCATAGACAGTGGGATTGAGTGAACCCTCAGCAAGTCTGTAGGCAAGACCAAGCTGCATGGTGCACTGAATATGCTGGAGGGAAGGTATGTCATCCAGAGAGACCTTGACAACCTTGAGGATTGGGCCTGGAGCAGCCTCAGGAGGTTCAGCAAGGCCAAGTGCAAGGTCCTGCACCTTGACTGGGGTAACCCCTGGTATCAGTACAGGAGGGGAGTCATTGCATTAAGATGTTTGCCTGCCTAAGCCCCAGGGCTTGCAAAGTCAAAAAGTATGTTTGAGAATTCTGTCTCAAAGCACCAGCTAGGGCTTGCACTGAGACACTTGTGTCTGTCTAAGAGCCAAAGATAAGGACT
Source organism: Merops nubicus (assembly GCF_000691845.1). Lineage (NCBI taxonomy): Eukaryota > Metazoa > Chordata > Aves > Coraciiformes > Meropidae > Merops > Merops nubicus. The sequence goes on from NW_008628819.1 coordinate 14,790, forward strand.
TGCACTGAAACAGTGCCAAAGTTAAAACTACTAGATTTATTAAAGTGGCAGATACAATGGGTTCAGGATTGCCATTGATAAATGCACTAACTGCAAAAGGATAGTTGAGCTCGAGTTAGCAATTCCTGGGCACATCCAATGCAGTCAGAGGTGCAAGTCTTTGTAATAGCACTAATAAATTATAGTAATGCTAGGAAAAATGTATACTGTATATTGAAGGTGCACTTCTTACCAAGTGTCTCTGTCCTGAGTGGAGGACAAGGAGTACAGCCCATCAACTGTCTGCTAGACTTTCTCTTTTCTCCCCTCCCCACAGCAAGTGCAGCCAATAACAGTCATCTGAGAGTTATTCCCCATGTGATTTTTTTTATATCCTGATCACATCTGTCCCTGTCTTCTAGGTGACATTCAGCATTATTTGGGTGGAGAGCTGAGTAACGTAGTCATGTGTGTTTAGCATGTGCTCCATTAAACTCATTGCCTTATTTAGGGGTGTATACTTTAACATTAATTTTGCTGCTAATTAGACAAAGGTCTTTTCTCAGACACTATGGCCTTCAAGATTTATGTCAGAGCTGTTTTCTTTCATTGCTTTAGCTGAATCAGGACCATCTTATCTTCAGAAGACCCTCCTTCAGCTGTTTGGCAAGCCAGCTCCACGGATCTCCACCTCCAGAGACAGCACACAAATCTCATAGCCACAAATAAACTTACACTTTCTCCCAAAGCACACTAAATTAATCTATTTTCCTGTCTCATGACAAGCTAGGCTGTTATCCCACAGGGATGGAGGGGTTGAGAGCAGCCCTGCAGAGAAGGACTTCAGGGTACTGCCAGATAAAAAAGTAGACATGAGCCACTAATGTGCAATTGCAGCCCAGAAAGCCAATTATATCCTAGGATGCATCAAAAGAAGTGTGGCCAGCCCGTCAAGGGAGGTGATTCTCTCCCTCTGTTCTCGTGAGACCCATCCTGGAGTACTGTGTCCAGTTCTGGTGTCCCTGGCACAAGAAAGGCATTGACTTGTTAGAGCAGGTCTAGAGGAGGGCCATGAAAATGATCAGAGGGCTGAAACACATTTGCTGTGAAGAAAGGCTGAGAGTGTTGGTATTTTTCATCCTGGAGAAGAAAAAGCTCCTAGGAAGCTTGATCACAGCTCTTCAATGTATAAAAAGGGTTTGTGAAAAAGACATAGAAAGGGTTTTTACCAGGGCCTGTAGTCAGAGGACAAGGGGCAAGAGTTTTAAACTGAAGGAGGGTAGGTTCACACTGGGTATAATGAAGACTTTTTTTAAGGGTGGTGAAACACTGAAACAGGTTGCCTAGAGTTGTTGTGGATACCCCATCACTGGAAGTGTTCAAGGTCACTTTGGGTAGGGCTTTGAGCTACCTGATCTAGTGACAGATGTCCCTGTCCACAGCAGAGGCTTTGTGGACTGTATGGTCTTTAAAGTCCCCTTCCTACCCAAACCCTACACTATCTGAATCATTCTATGATTCTGTCATTCTATGATACAGTAATAACAGCTCTTGTTTTTTCCCTGTTTTATGCTTCCTTCTCTGTCTTTCTCATTCTTCCGTATTTCTGCCAACATTTATGGCTTTTATTTCATGTTCATTCTCTTCCTTCCTAATTTACCAGGTTCCTACCCTTGTGGCAAGCCTTTATTTACTTACACTTCCCTGCCTTCCTCTCCAACCATTCTTCTTTTACTAAGCACTTTATTGCAATGGATGTGAAAAAACTGAACAGTGAAGACTATTGTTACAAAATAGATCCATCACTTTTATGTGAATGTGCTATTTTTACATTGTCAGAAACCTGGGACAAACAAAATTGCTTTCAAAACACTTTTTTCCAAAGCTGCCTCAGTAGGCTTCTTCAATTTTACAGTTCATTTGTCTCTTGGTTAGAGATTATACACTGCTAGGATTTCTCTATTTATTTTTTTTTTCCCTCTTCATATAGAATAACCTCAGCCTGGGCATATTAAAAAATCTATCCTCTCTCTAACTTAAACATTTGTAAAGATTTCTGATAAATAACTCTCACTTTAATATAATTTCTTTTTTTTTAAAAAAAGAGTGAGATTTTACATCATACATAGCTTCCAAAAGGCATCTATTTCTCTCCAGTGCACATGGAAGAAAATAAAAATAAATAAATGAATAAATTAATAAAATTAAAAGAAATAAAAAACACACCCACCAAAAAAAAACCCAAACCAAAAAAATAGAATAAAAAAAAAAAAAACATAAAAAAAAACAAACCCACAAGCTAAAGCCCTAAGCAGTATATAAAACATTTGTAGTCTAAAAAAAGGTTGCCTGTCATTCTGAGTGCTTTTAAAACAAACATCTAGTTAAAGTCTAATTGCATTGTAAGCCTGGACAAAATTAAGGAAAAAAAAATTGCTAGTCCAGACCTAAGTATCTGCAAAACTGGAGGAGAAAAAATCTCTTCTGAGAAAAAATAGATCCACATTCTCCTTTGTGTTATGATTCCAATTCATACAGTTTGTATTTGATGGTCAGTCAAATTCAACTAAACCATTGAATCAGCTTTCAGTTTCAGTTGAAACTGTCCTGTGTGCTTCTGCATCTTGAAGTCTATTAAAAAAGAACATTGTAATCTATGGGTTTTATGTTGCCAAGTTTTAAATATTAGTCAGAGAATGCTGAAAGAAAGGGCTAGTGCCCTTCTCAAAGCACTGAGTAAAATCATCAAATAAACGGACACAGATCAGTTCCTTAGCTGGAGTAGATCAGGATAATTTTATAGAATTCAAGGGATTTTATCTTATTGTTGGTGGTGTAACCTGTAGAAATTTATTACACGATGAGTACTTTGAAATGTGGGTGAGAAAAAGCAAGTTGCTGCAATTAAGATTGCAAAATGCTGAGAGTGTCCTTCAAGGGCTTGGGGATGATTGTGCAGTAAGAGTTTGTTCTTTCTAAAATGAGATGAAATTGTATTTTCTAAATGTTAAGACAAAAGGCTACCTGACGGTTGAAGAACGATGGCCAGGATGCTGCAGATGTGATTGTCCTTTCCTTGAGTAGGACAGTATTTTATTTTAATAAATCAACAGACCACCTTTGAACATACACCCTTTACTCTTGCTGAAGTCTACCGTGTATCTTCAGAGGCATTTCACTCTGCTGAAACTCTTTACTCTGCTGAAATCTACCATGTATCTTCAGAGGCATTTCACTCTGCTTTATTTCAGTCTCACTGAACAAAAGATATTGGTTAGAATTTTACTCCACTCAACACTAAATTTTATAGGCCCTTTTCATTCTCAAAAAAAGATCATAATTCCCATTTTTTTTTGTTGGGGTTTTAACCCTAAGACTAGAGAAACTTATAAAGTAATTGAAATGCTTGGAATTCTGAGTGTAAGAAAGACATGTTGGACCCTGATCCGAGGGCTGGAACACCTCTCCTGTGAGGAAAGGCTGAGAGAGTTGGGGTTGTTCAGCCTGGAGAACAGAAGGCTCTGGGATCACCTGATTGCAGCCTTTCAATACTTAAAGGGGGCTTACAAGAAAGACAGGGACAAACTTTTCAGTAGGGCCTGTTGGGACAGAGCAAGGGGTAATGTCTTTAAACTAAAAGAGGGTAGATTCAGGCTAGATCTAAGGAACAATTTTTTTACAGTATGTGTGGTGAAACACTGGAACAAGTTGCCCAGAGAGGTGGTAGATGCCCCATCCTTCAAAAAATTCCAGGTTGGGTTGGACTGGTCTCTGAGCAACCTGATGTAGTTCAAGATGTCCCTCCTTACTACAGCATGAGTTGGACTAGATGACCTTTAAAGGTCCCTTCTAACCCAAATGACTTTATGATTCTATGTTTCTATGATTCAATTCAAACTTAACACAAACTGAGGTTTGAATACCAGGTATATTTTTGTTTGCAGAAAGAAAAACGGTGTTTAAAATATGGTTTATTTTTAATTCTCCAGGCTGTGAGTACATTAGTTAATTCAGATATGGTTACATCCACTACAATCAGGTATGTGCTAATTATGGCCACAGTCACCTAGCCAGCTGGATAAAAGTTGGTAGAAATAAAGAAACTTCTACTTGGACTGTACTTGCATCTGGTTATCAGAACTACAGATCTGGTTTCGTGTATTTAGATTAAGCAACTGGTTTTACATTTAATATGAATAGGGGATCATCTAAGGGAGACATCCTGGAAAAATCACCTCTGAAGTGTGTTTTAAAGCACTGTATACCTGGCAGACTCCCAGGTGGAGTCACAATGAGAGAGAATTTGATTAAATAATGTCATAATTGGTGGCCAGTTTATACCCTGAGTGATCATGAGCTCTCAGGAATAATTATGATGCTAGGAAGGACTGTGGGTTAGTGAGTAAAGAAAGTTAAAGATTTGGGACATGTTTTGATGAAAGGTTTTCGGTATGTTGATTCAGAAAGGATGCAGAGGGTCGTAGGAATACCATTACTTAAGACCAAGAAAGAGCTGCAATGTTTTTTAGGACTAACAGGATCTGACAGGACCTGGATCGAGGACTTTTTGATCTTAGCCACACACCTGTACTATCTTCTAACATAAGATAACCCCCAATGTAGCAATATGGACACCAGAAGGAAAGCAGAGCTTTGAAATATTAAAGAATAAGACAACTATAGCTCCAGCTTTAGCCCTTCCAGACTGGGAGAGGGGAAAAACAAACAAACAAACAAACAAATATGCAGATGTTAAACAGGGTTAAGCTAAAGGAATTCTGGTACAGGAGTACGGGGGACAAACTGCTACCGCAGCTACTGATGTTGTAGCAGCAGTACTCAGAAGACTAAATACAAATTATGGTAGGGGTTTTTTTTTTACATTTTGGAATTTTTTTTTCCATATTGCTTCAGTTGCTAGGGTGCCACAACCAGTCTTTAAATTATAACACTGGTATCAAAAGGCAGTTGAGCAATATCGGTATATCAGTTAATTTGTTCTCATTGTTTCTGTCCAGTGACTCTGAAATCTTTCATAAGTGTCATGCATGGTCTTCTACAGTGCTGTAGAAGACTATTATTTCACTAGTATTATTGTTGTTATTTCTCCTCTGTTTGTGTTGTCCTGTCAAACTGCCCTTATCTCCAGCCAGGAGGATCTGTTTTCTTTTCCTCCTGATTCCCATGGCCTAAGTGGCAGGGCTGGGGGGAGGAAACAGTAAGTTGTGGCTGCATAGTGTTCAGTTACCAGCTGAGGTTAAACCACAACATTTTAAATTAAAATTTCAAATTAATGATAAAATTCTTTAAAAGAGGTTTCTGCCATGTTCAGTAGAAAATGCTTTAAACAAAGCTCAGGAAATGTTAGTGTATTCTCTAATACATGCTGAGACAGACTTTTCACTTAAAATAGTAACTAAATTGAAATGCACAATGCACCCACAGATGTAAATCCAAACCCAGTCCAGCTCAGTCTGTACCCTTCTTGGTCTTTGAACACCTCCTCCAAAGTCAAAAAAAAAAAAAAAGAAAAAAGTTTGAAAAATTATTGAAAGCAATGTGATCATATAAAAATGTTTGTGGTTAATGACTTGACTTTTAGTTACAATGGTTCAGAAACTCAAGTTTCATCTTGTGTTCTTTAGTGCAGAAGAAGGTGCAGGTTGTTTTATATAGATTGATTTTTCCTTACAGAAAGCACAGCTGAATTCTTATGTATGGTTGAATGAATAAAGTTGACTGAAACAAGAGACTTCCTTTTAACAATTTTTTTTTTTTTCTCAGAACAAATGCTCACAGTCTTTGAGGGTTCAGATGTGTTTACTTAAGCACACAGCCCATTTTCATGTCAACATGATCCCTATGGTTTCATCCCACTCCATATTCTACAGATAGCAACTGCTCTCGTCTCTTTCAAAATATATTATTAAAAAAACAGGACAATTGGAGGGAACTCTCATTAAATGAGAGTGCTGTTTGAAGGAAAAAATGCTTTTCAAGGAAGAGTTATGAAGATACTGCATTGTATTTCTTCCCTTTGGAGAGTATCCTTTAAGGCAGCCATTATCAGAGGAAGATGGCTGTGGCAGGGGGAGGGAAAGGCCAAATTCAAGGCTAGAGAAAATAGGAACTGACCTAGCTACGTGTCAGAATTTTGGTTTGATTTGGTTTAGCTTTCTGCATTGTCCCGTTTTCTCCATCTGCACAAATACTCAAGTGAACCCACAGCAAAAGAAGGGGGATAACAATATTAGCACGGCAATTGAGAAAATCATAATATGGAAGAGGAAGGAAGAAGGTTTTATCTACACTGAAAAACAATAAGGATAAATAATAGCAAATCTATAGGAATGTACAGAAATACCTTATACAGAACAAAACATCCACAGCTTTTGTGAAGAGGTGTAGGAATCAGTTTCCCACTGCAACAGCATGGGGTAATTTACCAGGGAACAGTTCCTGGGGCACTTAGAATAGTTCATACTATATGGCAGTTGTTTATCTCATTGACAGGTAAATAGTTTTGTTCTAGCCGTGGACTTTATTCTTCTTTTACTCCAAAATGCTGGGGTTTGAACCCTGAGCCCCAAATTAAGGTTGACATATGGGTGATCCCCACAGCCCTTCACACAGAGGGGGTGAGTTTGCCTTATAGCTTCCCCCCAGGGTGCGGCCGGCCCTGCAGGGAGAGCCAGAAGGGAAATGAGCCCCAGGGGTCCCGCACTGAGTTGACAAAGGTGAACAGAATTAATATATTCTTATACTCTTATTCTTATAAGAAATGCAAAAAGTGTAATTAACAACTCTTTTCTATTTTGAGGGAAAGTAAGTTCTAAAGAGGCTAGTGGGAGGCATGCAGTCTTTAAATACAGAATAGAGCTTTTTGTTTACTTATACTTTACCAAAATTACATAGCTGTCAATGAAGATCATATTCATACAAAATTAGAGTGGTTTGAAAATGTTATTTAAAAGAAACTAAGCCAAAAACAGTAAAGGAAAGACAGAAGGTGCAAGGTCAAATTACTCTTTTCTTTTTTTTTTTTTTTTACTAGAAAATAGATTGGTTAAATTTGAACAGGTCTAGGCTTATGCAGAAAAAAAGGTGTTGAAGTTTCAGACAAATGGCAGATTTGTTTTTAACTTTGGTAAATTTGACACATCATAAAAAATTTTAGATGTCACTGCCAAAAGTATTGTGTAAAATTCTAAGGGACGGCTTTATATCTTTGTGAAGATATGGGGTAGAAAAGTCATGAAAGAGGGCACAGTAGTTTTTTGATCCTGTTGTCTGCAGAGCTGACATTTATGTACCCAGAGATTTTTTTGTAGTGTCTAGATAGAGTTCATGATGCCATTTCATTTTTTTACACAAATAATGCAAAACTGTAGGGATTCTGAGAAGGTTATCAGTGTATTTCTAGTCAAAAGACAAAAATGTTTCTAACATCCACAAGTTTGAAAGATTAATCAGTTTGGGAGAAAAAAAGTGTGATGAGTTGACCTTGGCTGGCTACCAGGCCTCCACCAAGCTGCTCTTCTACTCCTCTTTCTCTTCAGGACAAGAGGAGAAAATAAGATGAAAAAAAGCTCATGGGCTGAGATAGAAGCAGAGAGATCACTTACACCTTACCATCCTGGGTAGACTAGACTTGAGGAGAATAATTTATTGACAATTAAAAATATAATGGGATGGTGATAAACAAAGACATAATCTAAAACATCTTCCTCCACTTCACCCTACACTCAGTTTCACTCCTGCAGTCCTGACTCTTCTACTTTCTCCTCACCCCAAGTCAGGTAGAGGGTTGGAGAATAGGGGTTGTGGTTGGTCCATAATAGTTTCTCTGCCAGTCTCTCCTCACACTTTTATCCTGCTCCAGCATGGGTCCTTTTATGGACTGCAGTCTTGCAGGGGATATCCACCTTCTCCAGCTTGGGCTGAAGTGTGGTCATCTGATCTGATGTGGTCCCCTCCATGGACTTCAGTGTAGATACCTGCTCCACCATCGCAGTCTTCATCATCTTAATGGATTGCAGGGGAATCTTTGCTCTAGAACCAGAAGTGCCTCCTACTCATCTTTCTTCTCTATCCTAATATTTGTAGGATGGTTTATCACACTTTTTTCTACACTCTTTGCTACTGTGCAGTGATTTGTCCTTTCTTAAATATGTTTTCCCTGAGGTGCCACCGGCTTGGTTGATGGACTCAGCTGTACCCTGCAGTGTGTCTGTTGGAGCTGGCTGTATCCAGTATTCCTGTATTGGAGTATTGTATTATTTTAGTAATAACTATTTTGCATTTTTTTTCCCTAGCAGTGTTATTCCACAGTTTAAGGTTTTTATGTATTCCATAGCATTTGAAATGTCTAGAGTTATATATTTTTGGTGTTTTGTACTTCTCTTAAAAATTATTTCTCCTCATTCAGAACTTGCATTTTCCCAATATTTAAAGCCCATCATATCCTACAAAATATATGCATAAATCTATGAAATGCTGGGATCAGTGGAAAGGTCTCAATTTGCTTCATTAAAATGATTAAACCCTAACTGAAGGGGTTCTTTTTCATTATTCATTTATAGAGAACCTTGCCAGGTTTCTATTCATTAATGTTTCTGTTTTTTTCAATTCCCTTGTTATCCACATATTTTGTAATGGGGCACCTATAAGTAAGCATGTCTTCATGAGCAGGATCTACCTGAAGGTGAGACTGGAAGGAAGAGCAAGTTCATCACTGGCAACTTGCTTCTGTCTATGCAGCTCAATTAGGCTGGCTATTTTTGTTTAACTTGTCTGGGTACATAACATGAACTACTGCCTAAATTGGGATTTGTACAGCTCCTCTCGAATCACTGATATCAATCGAAGTACTTGGTCATGGGCTTTCAATCAAAAATAAGAGTGATTCTTATTACAAAAGCACAGTTTAGTACTTACCTAACTTTTGTAGGGTTCAAGCCTGAGTGAGTTGCAAAGTTTTCCTGAATTGTATCTACTGTTGGTGCCATCTTTTATTTGGCATTATCGTTTGCTTTTCCTAGTTTAACATTGTTTGATTATATACTGTCTATCATTCTCTTTATGCAATATTTTTTTTCATTTTTTTTACATTTCTAAATGTAATTCCAGAAACTTCCAGCTGTGTTTCACATGCAAATTACATCAACATACTGTTTATCTGCTCTTCTAGACTATTAATGAGGCAGTTCAATGGACAAAATCATAGCTGACTCAGTGCAAACAGCAGGAAAAGTTCACACTGAAATATGTACATACCACATAACATCAGCATACATTTTTTACTGTCTTGTTTAATACTTGGGGCATGTTATCACTGTATATCACTTGCTAGCCATTTCTTTCTGCTAATGTCTTCTCATATACCTCTATTTCTTTGGCCTATGAATTCTAAATCATACAAAAGCTTTGACTAATTTAATAAAAAATAAAAATAATTAAATTAATAGTCTGATAAAATTATAGTAATATGTTAAAAGAATCATATATACATCAGATTGACAGATTTGTAAAGTAATTTTTTCCTTCTATGTGGAATCATTTTTTGAAATAAATTGAAGATTTTGAAGGACACAAAGCATGTTCCATGCTCCTCAAAAGAGCCTGGGAAAGAAAATCTAAAATTGTTTAACTGAAGTGATTGCTGAAGTACTTCTAAGAAGGATTAGGAGTAAGCAAAAGATTAATTGTATAAGATCTCCAGTTCAGAGGTGTGGGTTTATTAGTCTTAGATGCCATGTTGCAACTTCATCTAAGTGCTAATTTAACAGAATACACTGTTTTCAGTGTCATCTTCCCACTGCAAGTGTTATTTTATCAACAGAACTGTGCTATAAAAAGGCAACTGTTCCATTTGCTGGCACAGAAAATGCAGTTTTCTGTATCCTGGCTACAGCTCTAGGGTTAGGGTTACGGGATAGACACTTTACTACCTCCCTGGGTAACCCATTTCAGTGTTTGACACCCTCAAAATAACCAAGTCTTTTTTTGTGTGCTTTGAACTTTTTGTATTTTGGAGTGTAACCATTCGTGTCATTATTTGGCACCACTGAGGAGAGTTTGACTCTGCCTTGTTTACGTGTCTCTACTCTTGGATAAAATCTCTGAGTCTTCTCTAAGCTGAACAGTCCCAGGTCTCTTAGCCTCTCTCTGTATGACATATGCTCCAGTCCCTTTACTCCTAGCTCTTTGAGACAGACCAAACAAACGAACAAAATGCCCAAAAAGAATGCCCATAGCCTCTACCATGTCATCTAAGCCTCCATTTTCCATGACCCTATAGTTCACTGTGTGCTGTGTACCTCCTGTGACCTTCACGTGGCAATCCTTATTCTGCTGTAAAGAGTTGATTATTTTCCTTAAACAGCCTTCTTTATAGCCTGTGCTCCCACTGGACTCACCAGTGACACTCCCTCCTGCTCCTGCTCTTGCCTGTGGACCACTCACATGACAGCAACCAAAGGTACATCCACAGTTTGAGACAGATCTACCTGGCCCTCTATTTCTTGTTTTCATGTGAAGTATTATTGTACAGTCTTCAGAGAAACAAACCTGATCCTGAAGTCAGGGACTGTGCCTGAAGCAAAGTGTATGCACACATTCTCCAGCATGTTTGGCTTCAGGAGAGGAAATATTTTAGCCCTGACTGCTGCATTAGGTATTCCTTACATGCCTGACAACCTTTCCCCTCGAGCTGAACTAATCCTCCTGCTGTGTTTCCTTGGAACACGTTCTTCTGGGACCCATCAGGTGACCTTATGAAGTTCTTTCTAAGCTGGGAAAAGACTGGAATTGTTTCTAAGTCTAATCACCACAGATTACGGATGAATTTAGTTTCTCAAACCAGAAAAAACCTTCCTCCATTTCTTTCCTAAGATTGAAACACCAGGCTTCTGTTGGATCATTTGAATGTGCAAGGCACATCTGTGTTCAGTTTGATGCCCTGCACAAAACAAAGAGTCACAGTAATTGCTAAAGCCTGTCAGTAGTGGCTGCTTTTTGAAATATCTTCTTATTTGACTAATAATCTGAAATAAATTTGCATTATTCAAAATAGCCATACCAACGTTTTAATGAAATAGTGTGAAAACAAACAAATGATATTCTTTTTCCCCTGCTGGGACTCAGTTTTCTAAAACAACTCTGGTGCTCACAATATAACTTTCAGCAGACTGACACTTCGAGTGGGAGATTGAATTCAGTCAGGAACAGCAGAACTGTCCAACTAAAACCACTTCTCTTCATTGACTACAGAGAGTGGCTGTATGTTAAAATAGATGCCTCAGCTGATTAAAGCACATTCAAATCTGAGGCAAAAAGAATTGTCCAGTTTTAACAATCTCTTTTGATTGCTCTATAGATTACAGCAGTAGACTAAGTGAAAATCATTCTGCTCCCTTCAGAGATTGACTTGTAGTCACTGAGGAAAATCAATGGAGAATCTGACTTGTTACATGATACTGCCTATAAAGATACAGGCAAAACTTGAGCAGCACACGGTCAGGAAAGGTTTAAGTAAATGACTGTGTAAAAACTTGAGGCAGTTTTATATAAATGCTTTAAAAAAATTATTCTTGAAGATATCTAGAACCTAAGGAATAACCAAGAGCATACTCTTAAAAAGGAAAATGTAGGCTTTCAGTTCTGCAGCTGAGCAATGTTCTTATGATAATAGAAATATATGTGCTTTTGTAAGTATTATTTTTATTTATATTTTTAGAAAGTACAGCTTCATGTAGCAGCATTTTGCCAACTTTCTGCCTATTTGTGCACTTAAAAATGGTTCTTCTCCACAAACTTTAACAACAGGAAGGAGCTGGCATTCTTTTTCTAACTCAGATTCTGTTTTTTTTCTGGTTTATGAGGATTATTATTTTATAGAGTTTATTTTCACTTGTTGTTGGTTAAAATAAAAATATTGGGTACACAAGCATTTTATGTTCAAATTTAAAGAACCATTAGTCAGCATTTTTTCCAGTCACTTTTAGCATTTTCCATGAAATTCATACACTGCTTAGAGTTATTGCCCTAAGGAAAAATGTTGAAAGGAACCCTTTAGTTACTATGCTTATGTATTGTTCAGACACCATAACAAGTGTCACATGCCATTTCCAACAAAAGGAAAAGATCCAAACCTTCAAACCATTTTTCAATGTTAATGAGTTCAGACCAGTGGATTGGTTAATCTTTGTTTGAACCGTTGAAGATTAACAGCTAATTATTCAACTTTGAGGTGAATCGTTGGTATTCGTTTGGAGACTGTATTACATGACATACTGGTAAACACCTACAGAAAAAAACATATAATAAATAACATATAATAAATTCTTATTAAAAGAACCTGTTTTGATTGTGACAATTTGTAGTGTCCCCGGTGGAAAAAAAACCAACTGTTTGGTACTAAGTCCTTCAGGGTTATGCAGTAATTCATTTATGAGTTAGACTTATCAAAAAGAATTATAATTTGAATCAATACATTGTAAAATACCAATGCACAGAGTGAGAGAAAGATAAAAAAAACAAATTCAGTACAAATGCATAAACACGATATATAATGTTAATATTATCTACACCAACATCTTTCATTTCTTAAACTGTATGTAATTTTTATATACCTTTCAAAGACTTATTTATTAATGGAAAGAGGGGGAGGAGAGAGGGAAGGAGAGAAATAAAAAGAGAAAAATATTGCAAAGGTTGTAGAATGTCATTGCCATGATGACAAGCAGTTTGACAAGACATCCTTAATTTTCTTCACAGGCCTCTATGACTTTATCAATCAAAAAACATGGTCAAAGCATTTTGAGAATCTCAAAGCTCCACAGAGTTGTTTTGACAAGAAGAAAAAGTAAACAAACATCCATTTCACTGCTCTCCAATAATTATCTGTCTGTCTTTGATATATGCTGTTGGCTGGAATACAATTTAAGTTCAAATGTTAGTTCTGTAAATGTGAATAAAACTGTTATTGGGTTTAATAGTTGAAGCTGGTATATAAAAAACAAGCTTGGCATAGTTGTCAAATTTAGTATCATTTTCCCAATATATGCATACTATGAGAACATCAGCCAGCAGAATATTTTGTGCATTGAGATCCAAAAGGAGATATCTTTTTTTTTTTTTTTTTCCCCCCAAGAAATTTAGACATTCAAGAGAATAAAAATATCTTCTGTCCTAGTTTGGTGGGGTAGGTGTGTGGTTTCACTGGCTGCTCTGGGGTTGGAGCGGTGTCTTCATTCAGTATCACTTGCTTTATATATTGCTTCATTAATGTTATTATTATTATTACTGTTGTTTTTTGCTCATTATGCATTATTGTATTAAATTCTCCTTATCCCAACCCACAGGCTTTTGTATTTTTCTCCCTTTTCTCCTTCCTGTTTCAGGTAGGGAGAGTGCTCAGCTCCCGGCTGGGTCTAAACCCTGACAATTTTTTGGCTTTTGAGTAATTACTCCTAGCTTTGAGTAATCACTTCCAATTTACTCTATATCTATAACATTTAAGGTTAGAAAAATAATTTTATATTTTTTATTTAAAAAGTTCCTTGCTTTATATGCTTCAATTACTCTATATGTAACTAGATTTAAATGTTAAGTAATATATTTTGATATGTATATCTTGGAAACTAAAAATGCTGATTTGAAAATCAAAGCCTATTTGGGGTGATAATATGCATCTGAAATAAAATCCCATATGAATCTATTCTCTCACCTATAAATCTTGTGAGTAGGTGATATTTTTATTTGTTTAAAATAGTAATTTTTTTAAGTGAAGGGTTTTTTTCTTTTTTTTCCCAGCATTGATTAGCAGTACCAAAGAGAGAGATACCATTAATAAATAGCTTAGTATTATTTCATTACTACATAGAGATTAGGAATTTGAATAATATAACAACCATACGGAGCACTTTGAAGAGTTTATTTGCAGAAAGCCTCTAAAACTAGTTATAGAAAATAATCTTTTATTTTCTTTACAACTGAGCTGACTCAAAGAAACTAGAAAAACCTGGAACTCTTTGGGAGCACACTCTGGAGATACTTTACGGTTTTTTTTGTTCTTAATTTCTTCTTGCCTACACTTGACATCATTCCTGATCAGTAATTCAGGGAACAGTACTACTATACTTTGCAGTTTGAGATATATAACCATTGAGGGGAAAAAAAAAAAGAAAATATATATATATTTCAGTCTGGTGACTTTGAAGTATTCTTTATATCTTATCATATAAAGAAGGTTGAGTTTTTAACATCTTGCTTCAATTTTGGGAACTTTACAATTTTAATTTGGGTCAGAAGTTTTAAACTTCTGAGAAATCCCTACTATTTAAAACAGTAATTTGAAATTAACTATTACATAAAAAGAAGACAAATATCACAAAATTATATTTTTTGATACAAGAAAGAGACAGGTTTACCCTGGAGCATAAAAAAAACCTCAAGACTTTAAGACCTTCTTGAAAATACAAGTCACTCATTCCCTCCAATGGCTGGCCTACTTCAATAAATAAACACAATCTAAAATGCCAGTTTGTCAGAAATTAAAGTAAAAAACTATTTAAATTCTCCTGTGAATAAAACTGATTCTGACATGAAGACAATAAATAAAAGGTTAAAGTTCTGTTCAGATTCCCCCTTAATCCATTAACCATAATTCAGTTATGAAGGTAATTTAATCAGTAGTACTAGACGTATAAGCACCAAAGTTGCTGGCCAAATATCACAATTTAAAGTTTTATCTTTGTTACTTTGTGCTTAAGCCCACATATTAAACAAACTCATTTTTTCCAGACTCTGTGAAAATCAAAATATCAGAAGAGTACACTTTTACAATTTACAGTCTGTTATCTGCAAGTAAATCTGGAATTTTCTGGGGAGTTTCACATGCACATCTGGCTTGACTTTGAATATCTTTGAATATCATCTCTTCACAAACTTCTCAGTTTTTCCTATTTTTGGAGACCTTTTTCCAATAGCTAGTTGCTACCCATATACCTTTCTGTACTTTTCATGGATATTTGAAAATGACTGCTAATATTTTTTAGTTATATTTAAAATAGACAATACTTTTTTTGGTGGTGTTTTAAAAATCAACAGAGCTATTATTAATTGTTTTTCTGATTTATGATTGTTAAGAACTGCATGTCTAAATGTGTGCACCTTGGTGAAACTTCAAGGACTTCAAGGTGGACTGTAAGGTCCTACATTTACCATTAACAGGATTCTAGAATCAGTCTCTGCAAGCACATAAAAAGGTGACAGTACTTTCATTTGTATTCTTGAATGAACAGTTCCATGCCAAGAACTGAAGTCACTTCTCCCTAGGAGGACAAAGTTGACCATCATCCTAAAACTGGTGACTTTAAAATGTTCTTCACTGTACATCTCACTCTCTTCAATAAGAACTGCGTGTCTAAATGTGTGCACCTTGGTAAAACTTCAAGGACTGTAAGGTCCTACATTTACCATTAACAGGATTCTAGAATCAGTCTCTGCAAGCACATAAAAAGGTGACAGTACTTTCATTTGTATTCTTGAATGAACAGTTCCATGCCAAGAACTGAAGTCACTTCTCCCTAGGAGGACAAAGTTGACCATCGTCCTAAAACTGGTGACTTTAAAATGTTCTTCACTGTACATCTCACTCTCTTCAATTATTTCCCTTTTCTTTTATCTTGAGACCATTCTGAAACAGAGATATGTACACATATGCAAATGTCTAGTGCAGGAGGTCTCACTGGGTTTCATGTCCAAGAACACATTTACAAGGAAAGAAGGTCTTGTTTACCAGAGGGAAAGGCTAGACTACAAGACAAGGCAGGAGAATTCCCTGGAAGGAACCTGACTCTCCTCATAAGTGGAAAAGTATAATAGTGTCTTGGTTGCTGTTACTTGGCTTTGTTCTTGTAAATCTACATCTCTCTTCCTTACTTGGCTGTGAGGAAAAGGTAGTTGCTTTTTAAAAAGTATTTTGTCAAGTTTCTGTGCTCTTGGTTTGACTGTTACTGTTGTATTCACAAGAGGTGGACTTAGGAGAAAGGAGATGTGACCTCTATAGGTAGATCATTGTGGGGTTTGAAGCTGACAGGAGTAGAAAGCCAGATATTTGTTTGGGTAATCAGTAGTGTGTATAAAACTAAGTATTCTCTGACTCTGATTTTTATATGACTTTCCTTGGATAATACCAGCCTAATGTATGATATAAAACTTTGCAACAAGGAAAGAAAAGTTGCAGGTAGATGGCAACTGTTATAAACTACCTATTTATATCCCTGTTCTTCCAGGTTTGTCTGAGGTTTGTTTTGTAACCATTCAATTCCCATTCTTCTGGTCGTGAGACAGTGGTGGGTTTCACCATGCATGGTGCCATTACCCTATCACCCATGCATGGTGTTGTTGCTGCAGCATGACTCTATAGCTTCTGTTCAATGAGTGGAAGGATTTTGGTGTGTTCTAATATTAGGCAATACGCACAGATCATTTCAACAGGATTGAGATGAAGCTTGGGGCTTTGGGCCTGCAAACAGTACCCCGTTTAGCGACGTGTTTTTCATGAAGCTAACACAAACGAGTGCAAAGAATGCACTAAAATCATATACTTCTAGTAAGTAATGCTATCTTAAACTGTTGGGATAAAAAAAAAGAAAAAGAAAAAAGGTTCTTGGGATAATAACAAGCACAAATGTCAAAGTTCTTAAAGGTTATTTCCCAGAACCATTTTCTTTGTAAATATATTTTACCTCTGATATTATCTTCTCGGCATTGTGTGCATTTATCCTTCTGCACTTCAGTGACATTAATAAACCATGAGTGTGTAAACACTGTGTTAGAGATCTCTTTCAGCAACTATAGTGCTTCTGAAATAAATACAGTCAGGTGGAATCTTTCCAAGATACACTCAATTGACTTTATTCTTTGCAACATCCTAGCTTGTAAGAAAAGTGCAATGTGACATGAGAATTGCAAAAATGAAGAGTAATAGTAGAAACAAAGGCACTAATATCAAAGATGGCTCAGATGTTTTTAGAATACTGCACAGTGTATAATTACATTAGGTCCAATTTGAGATGTTTGAATGTGACCGCTCAAGGATGTAGATTTCTTCTAAGCTCTATGTATACAGGGTAGAAGAAATGAGGAATCATTTTTACTTGATCTAGGCCTAGATATCTTCATACAATATTTAAAACAGTGATGCATGTCTGCTTCTGTTGAATTTTATCCTATTTAGCAGGAAAATGCAGTGACAGTGTTCCAGGCTTTACAGACTCCCTAGAGGCTGTTTGTACTTTCCAGCCTTAGGCACTTAACTAAGGTAGCAGCTTTGAATCAGCTCCCTAAACCATTAGTGGGGGAGGGAATCATTCAAAAGGTGATACATAACAGGAGTATGAAATTGTGCTTAAGTTAAACTGTCATTCTGAGTCATATTCTGGAGAAATATAGCTCTCTTCATTAAAAATGTGTAAAGGACATGTAAAAGTGTGTGAAGGAGATGTAAAGACAATAAGGGCACTTTTATCATAAAGACAATTGAAGCTAGTTTGTGTAGACACCCTCCCATGATTCTGTGTTCTGTGACATGCTAAATCATAGATCAAGCATGGTGAGGAGATACCAACCCTAGGAGGTCAATTATGGGAAGACAAGAACAGTAGTACCTGGCAGACAAGAGTAGTACACAGCAGAATTAATACTTATTTTGCAAAGTCTTCCCTTTGCCTGGCTATAACTTCAGTTTGATACTTCAGAAGAGACAGTTACACCATCTTTGGAGATGGGAGTGTATTATTATTTCAAGGACAATGAAAGAGGAAAACAAGATTTTGAAAATCATTTGGAGCCTATCAGCTGTCCAGAATACAATAGCAGACTTATGGAATGTGAGCTGGTGCTATACTGAGGGGTGTGGTGAGAAAATGACAGACCATGGTCTTAAACTGAAGTGGAAGATACCAACTATGTATAAGAAAAAACCTTATTTGACCATGAGGACCAAAAAAGGATTTAATGTCAAAGCTAGAGCTTCCCTATAATTTTATATCTTTCAGCCATAATTTTGGACTTTATATCAATAACATGCTGTTATTGTTAAATACTGTGAAATACTATTGATAAATATTGTAAAAATACTTTTTAAGCACATGCAGGGGGAGTGATCAAAACCAAATTATTTTACTTGTAGATTAGCTTTGTTAGGGGACTGACTTATTTCTCAAAAACCTCCTAAAACAATCTAGGGAATCATCAGGTGAATTATCAGCATTTGCTCAGCTCTTGCACAACCCAACTGCAATGCAGAAAATGCAAAATAATTCACGTCAGGTCCATTCTCACTGAATGATAATGTAAAATTAGAAGCATGTAAATTGTGCTAAGAAGAGCTAGACATGAAGTGTAGTCAAACACAAATCATTATAGGCACACATATTTCCTTTAAATGCATTACATTTTTCTCTACAACAACCACAAACAGACATTAGAAGGGACTTTTAGTTTAGATCACAGAGCTCAACAGAAGAAAAATAAAAATAGAGTTTCATGGAAGTTCATGCAGTGAGACTTTCTTCTCTGATGAATGATCATTTGTCTCTCTTCATGGACAGCTAAACCCTTACCAATTTAATGCAAAGTACACAGAAAACAGGGTTCAAAACCACACAAGGATTTTTCCAAGTTCAACCGTTTCCTGTTACCAACAGCTCAGCATTTTTTGACCTATCTTTGATCTTTCTGTCCCCTCAGTGCCATTCAATACCCACCCTCAGTTTACCTCACCTGACAGCAACACAGTCCCATGAGTGTAGACCTCACCCCTTTAAAATCCTCCTCTCAAGTGCAATCTCCATCATCCAGCAGGCATAAAGGAGAATTGGATTCTCAGACACTCTAGCAGAAAAAAAATAGCTGTATTTTGTAAGACAGTGATAAGTAGATGGAAAATGCATTTCAAGGCCTTTATTAAAATAGTCTGGAACATTTCACTGCATGTTCTCAATAGCCATCAATGGGAATGAGTTAGCAGAAATAATCAGTGTGCACACTATTTAGAAATGCAGATCAATGGGTTTTAGGTATAATATGCTCCCATTATTACAGGCCCTTAAAAAAAAAAGAAAGAAAATACCTTCTAGTACCTTTTCTTCCAAATGTGAGAATTTCAGAAGTGTTCATCACAGGACTACTTTTATTCTAACTGAAACTTTGTGGACGCTATAGTTCAGAGGCAGAAAATGAAACTATAAATAAATTTTTGACACTATAAATTCAAATGGATTCTTTGCCTATTGTTGAATTTATTTCCATAATCTAATATAAAGGGGACAAACAAGATTTATACTTAAAACCTTTATCCCTAAGGAAAAATTTGAATAGTTTCCTGGCTATTCAACTGGCTGTTTCCACTGCCTGCAAACATCCTTCCTCACCTTGTAATTTAATACATCTTCAGTGTACCAAAATAAGATCAGAGCTAGCATAGGTAAAAGATACACCTCCCTTTCAGGTCCAGAAAATACTCCCCAAACTCATAAATAGAGACCAAGCATAGAGTCATCTTAGACACAAAAAAAACCCAGCCATGCTGTATTAGTACCAACCTGTCTCTCTTTCTTGAAAAACCTGAAACCATTGTCTGCACAAGTCTTTCACAGAGTGGGGTTAACAAAGGCAGCTCACAGATGTAGCATTCTTCACAGTGAATTGTGCAGGAGTGGGCACAGCAGGCAGCCAGCACCTGCCAAGAACACTATAAAAGAAGTCAGCAGTGGTGGTGTGGTACCACAAGGACTGGAGAGAAGAGCAGGAGGTGGGGTTCTTGACTTCAGGAGGCAGGAGGTGGGGGGGGGCCATCTGTGTCAGCAAGTGAAGGAGCTGCAGAAGGACTTTAGCAGCCTGTGCAACGTAAGGGATTACCAGAAAGAGATCAACTGGATCCCCTCTGAGACCCTGCAGCTAGAAAAGGAGCCTGAATTCATGCCTCTGCCAAAGGAAGTTTGGTAGAGTCTATACTTACAGATTTGGGAAATGGACATGCTTGTGATGGTAAAAGCTGGAAGCTCATGACTCAACATCAGCAGCTGCTCCACCTGCAGATTTGAAACTGCAGAAGTGTTTAGTGATACCCTGATAGCAGGTGAAGGGCTGTTTCCAATGAAGCACCTGAAGCAACTGAGCTTAAGCCCCACAGCAGGAAGAGGAGGAAGCAGCCTCATGCTTGCAGGTCTGATTTTAGGTGAAAAATGAACGAGCCCAATATCAGGACATTTCTTGAGTGCATTTGTGATAGCTTCCTGATGCAGGTAAGCAAGGAGCCAACGAGGGGAGGATACTCTGCTGGAGCTCATACTTGCAAACAAGGATGAAGTGAGATTGTTCAGACTGAAGAAGAGAATGTTCAGGGGCTGATCTTATTAGTGTATGTAAATACTTGAAGGGAGGAATACAGATGCCTGTGATAACTTGGTGTGTCTCAAGATGGCATCATGTACCTGTGTTTAGACACCTTAGTTCCTTTTGAAAATGTTTACACCTGGAAACTGAAGTTTTGTATAATTTATAAATAGACAACAGGAACTGGTACCCATAAAATAAGAGGAAAGCCTTATCCAAGTAAAAGGCATGAGTTAACAATGGCCTTGACGACTGTTTGTGGATGGGAGTGTAGGTGGGTTACACTGTAGTCCTTTCAAAAACTATTGATAGTGAAAGACAGAAGTGATACGTGAGCCTGAAGGCTTTAGAATACTTCTACTAAAGATTAAGAATTAAACATTTCACTGAGGGGGAAAAAAAAAAAAAGCAAGTTTTATGTAATTTGTGTTTCTTCTGTGGTTAGTTATTAAACTACTAATTTCTCAAGTAAGAATACCTATGATTTGGCTGTGGTTGTTTGGTTGTGTTTTTTTTTATTTCCAAATCCATCTCAGAAATAAGTATTACTAAATACAATTACTAGGAATGCTGGGAACACCCACCCAATTTTAATTTTATCTCAGCAAACTCTTAAAACATCTTGAAGGATTACAACAGGTCCTATGGGAATTGTAAAGTTCTACATAATTTATAAAGTTTGTAGCAAAGCTAATCTTTTGCCTACTTACATCATTATTCAGATGCCTAACTCCTCCACAACTTATCAGAGACTTGGAAAATAGAATTTATTACAAACATAGTTTTATATTTTATATATGACAGATAAAATGAAGCATAAGGTTTAAAAAAAGACATGTAAAAATTGCTGTTAAAGTGGTGACAAAAACAGACTGATGAGATGAAAATTACTTTGACAAAGATAGAATACTGACCAAAGAATAGATGAGGGAAAACCTACTGCACTGATACTTTAGATAAAGCAATGCTATTGGCTTGAAATACTGCTTCATGAAGCTTAGAGATCTAAGGCTTGACTAAGGTTTTATATACTAGAAAGAGCATTGACACAAAAGAGATTGTTACTGTGTTTGTAATTTTTAATATATTTAAAAAAAAAAAATCTGTAATGAAAAAAAAGAAAACCAACCTTTTAACCTGCAATTATAAACTCTCTTAACATTCCAAGCAAATCCATACTTGGATTTGAAGGTCCATCCTCAGTGTAGTCGATTCTTGGATTTAGGAAACTACCATAATAGGTTCAACCATCATGACTTTCATTCAGACAAACATAATAGCTTTTGGAGTACAGGAGAAAAGAAAAAGCTTCAAGACTCCTCTTGAGAGCCTGAGATATTAGTGTCTCAAGTGTTTCTCTGCAGAATGATGAATAAACTGTAATGCCTCTGACATTTCTCATGTTTTCTAAGCCTCATTGAGTATGTCCAGGTGAAATGGCTTAAGTATCAGTAACTAGCTCCTGCTAAAGCTGGGATTCATTACCCTTTAGACATTTATGATCTTATTCTAATTTAGAATACTTTTCTAGCATTCCTATACAATTAAAGGAGGGACAAAAGTGTCACTAAAGAGCAATTTGCCCTACTTGTCCTGAAATTGTATATTAGGACACTGTGTTGCATTGTGGAATTAATTAAAAGGAAATGGAAAATCCACTGTAAAGAATCTAATGCAAAGGAGCCATATTCCAAAACTTAGTATAAGCTAAATGCTGAGGTTTAAGACTTAGTGGTACACCTAAGGCTAACACAGAGACAGATGTAAATAATCTGCCTTTGGAGCCAGAAAGTTAAATAATGTGGCTGTCTGAAGTGAAGCAGACGCAGCTCAATAAACATGCAAATTTGTATTATACAACATCAATGTGCCCTAGGAAATTAGTAAGGAAGTGTGTTCTAAAAAAAGCTGTAAGAAGAAATGAGCAACTAAATGAAACTACTTGTGAAGTTAAATGACAACACATGAAACAGAAAAAAAAAAATTAGGAGAACTGATCCTAATTCCTGTCAGAACTGAAAACATGAAGAGCTGCCTTAAACCAGATCATTTAATTATATAAATGGTTCTGTCCACTATTGGAGGGCTGCTCATTTGCTTAAAACTAAGTGCTGACATGAACGAGCACTTAGTTTTGCACATTTATAAATACATCTGTTTTAATATTTTCAGCAGTGAATCAAACTACCCGTACCATGGTAGATATCACTTCATAACAAAAGGTAAATTAAAGTGCAAGAGAGGAAAATCTCACTCATGTCACTGATGTGAAAGACAAATAATTTCTTATCTACTTCATAATAACTGTATCATGATATGAAAAATACTATTTAACCTTCAGAATTTCTGAATGCATATCTTATCTTGTTTTCAAGCACTTGTGGAGGCATGGCCAACAAAGAAAGAAGCTACCAGCATTTGAATATCACAGATGAGAAGATTACCAATGAAATATGAAAGGCCAGCCTCCAATTACTTTGGGGAAAATACTGAACTTCTGTATTTGAAAACAAATTACAACTGAACTGATCCAGAAATTAAAAGTGTGAACTCATGCTCTGTTCAGGAAAAAAAAAAAAATAGGAAACTGAAAATGGAATAAATTATTATTCAAAGCAAGAAACAAGAAAGTGTAAGGAAACAAAACCAGTCATTAGAGATTCAGTTATGATAAAGATGCCATCATAGCCTACAATTTTTTCTGAAATGTTGTACAATAACACTGTGCATTTTTAAATGTTACTTTCACATTTAAAATTCTAAAGAAATATCCAATTAACAAAGTGTTCTGATTATGAAGTGTTGCGCTCTTGCTCTAGAGCCCACAGGGACATTTAATGAATGTGATTACTTCCTCCATCATGCTGCTGCTGCTTCTACCCAGGGTAAACCTTTTTGTGCCTCACATTTGTTTTATATAACTATCCATTCTCAAATACAGATGACCTAGAGACAAGCAGAACTGTTTAACCCTAATTCTACAAGATGAGGTGCATTCACATCTCCCATATAGGTTCTGTGGGAATTATAATTAATACTCAGTGATCCGTGAAGCCAAGTGCTATAACCTCTGAATGCTGAAAGAAATGATTAAACAAAAGCTGAATTTGTAATTTCATTTTTTATTCTTAACAATATTTACATGCAGCACGTGTACTTTACTTCATCATTCCTGTTTGAAAATATTATTAACCTTAGAGGTAGAATGAAGGAATTATTTTTTACCCTATGCCATTGCCTGGAGGCTGCACTATTTTGACTGTCAACTGTTTATGAAGGTTAGTAAATCTAAAAAAGAAATATTTACCTATTACTGTGTTAAAATCTCTTTACATTGCCTGGCAAAGACTGATAAAATATTCTGAGACACCGTTAAATTTATGCAGAAAGTTTTAGCTTGACACCAACTTTCTGGCATGTATGAATTAATGATGATTTAATTATCCTTACTTAACACGCTGATTTTGTTAATTGTTTGATGCACATTCACAGATAAACATCATCTGAAGAACACAGTTGTTCAGGCTCTCATGCCAGCTCCTATTCTAGTAACATTCACCAGCATTTTGGAAGCAGTGTTAACACTGAACTGTAGCTTACCATTAACTGGGGATTTTTATTATTTTGACCCAAAGAAAAGAGCAACATAAATTTAATTTCCCAGCATCATCTAAAGCTTCTCAAATTATTTATGTAGCTTCTTCCCTTTTAAATCCAATATGCCCAGTATATTAATTTTGGTATTATTTTTGGGTCTGTATTCAAGCAGTTAGTTTGTGATGATGCTATTTGATGAACCAATGACCAAAGAGAATCAGGAAAGTCTCCAAGCCCAATGCCAATATTATAAATATCACAGTTTGTGGATTTCCTGATTTCACTGCCAACTATTTAATGTAACCATCCTGCTTTTAATGAGCATTGGACTTAAATCCTTGTATCAATATGCACCATATTTCTCAAGTGTGACATATCATAGTCACAGTTGCATTAATGAGATTGGGAAACTTTGCAGTTCCAGAAAGGAACTTTAACTGAGTTTGTTTTAGAGCTTGATATAAAGCCTGCGGCTTGAAGCCTGTGGAATAATTTCCCTCAGTCAGTGCTTCTGCCTCCAAAACATTTTAATATTTAAGCAGAAATAAATTCATCTTACAATTTTTGTACATAAGTTTTAGTTATAGTAGCTTAATGTATTAGATTTCGATGAATGTTATTCCTGTAGTATTTGTATTGAAATAAACTTTATTTGGACAACAGTGTAATTTTCAGAGTTGGTATATACATTCAACAGACAGTAATTGGAAATTCTCAAATATTCTTCCACCCTATAGATACACATCCTCTAAGAAGTATTTATAAACCCTGATAACAAAAAGAAGGAAAAAAAAAAGTTCTAAGAAACATTTCCTAATTTCTAACAGAAAAGATTGTGAATTCTGTCTTTATCTTCACATAATACTGCTTCTTATTCTCTTGTTACTTTAAATACTTGTATTATTGAATACATTTAAATAAAGGTACTTGGCAATATCTCTGTAAGAACTATTTTAAAAGCTTTTGTACTTCGATTAGTATTGGATGTTTGTTAAAACAGTCTTTAAAAGTTCTATTTATAAATCACTAACGCACTGCTGAATGTAGTTTCTGTAATAATAATTAAAAAAATACTACCTTAATAAAGTTTTCAGGAACTTCACTTCTGGACTCCATTTTTTTGGGGAGTTTAGATAATTTTGAATACTCTACATACTGGTATAAAAGGATGAAGATCATGGAAGGGACTATTCTATTATCTATGCTCCCATTTCCTATTCTTCAGTTCATGTATGAGTAAAGTGAAGATGACAGAAATGTGATTTTTCACTGATGTTCCATCAAAACACATCAAAAATCTCTGTTTTCTTCTCATTTAAATCAGACTATTTGGAACTGGTATCCAAATGACACTTGTTAGTTTTTTACTCCAAATGAGGTAGAAATAACAATGCTCAGTAGAAAACAACATTCACAGTGAGCATATAAATCACATTTTTTTTCAAAATAGATTTATTCCTCATTGTGCTCTGTTTTAATAACCTAATCTATAAAGCAGTTATAACCATTTCAGTTATAATGTGACAGTGTTAAAAGTATTTATGTCATCTCATGAGAATACTTCTTTAACATGGTCTTACTAACTTTCCAGAACAACTTATAGACATTAGCCCCTGATTTTTCCTCTTCATAACTCTTTTTAATCAAAATTATGTAGATGTAACCATCACTGATTGCACCTACTCCTACTTATATATCCTGTTCTATTTCCACTGTAAATGCAATTCTGGCCCTTTTAACTCAATATTGACATTTCCCTTCTCTGCATTGACAGGAATGTTTCTGTTAGACACTCTCACAGCTTTTATATTTAGCAGCTGAAAGGCAAAACAGGAGCTGAGCTTCAGCTGTGGAATTCACTTTTTCCATATGGAGCACTGCTTTATTTGCTAAAAGTTAAATCCTCTAGAGAATTAAGGCACCCAGGACTTCAGGGCTGTGACACAGGTCTTAGGTTACAAGCCAGAGGTTAAATTCAGAGAAAATTCTGAATAAGGTATTGTTGGTTCTTACACGTGATGGGAAAGTCTCCTAAAAATAACTAACAAGAAAATTGATGTGCCTGAAACATGATGTGTTTCTCAAGTTTAGAATTACTAGTACTCTCCACTACTTGAAGTTGAGGTAAAAGAGGCTTCAGCAGTTGGAAAATATAGAGAATATTGATCATATCTAGTTTTAATCATTTATATCTTAAAGGAGATTGTCCTTGTCACCCACGTTTCTTGATATTTCAAAATACAGAATAATTATTTTCTAACTTCAAAAAGTTTGCTTTATTAATGGACACAACTTTTAGTTCTGCCATCTCATGCCTCTCTAAGCTTTACTTGCCAGTCCATTAGAAAAGGAAAAAAAAATAAATCATCAAAACACCCACAACAATCATCTCAAACAGCTTTTGCTCCAGAGTCTTCACACTACTAGGTGTTCTATATTGTTGCATAAAAGAAAGTCTTTTACTCCCTAATTTATAGAAGTTTGTAAGTTGATTGCATAGCTTTTGATGGTGCTATCTAATCATGGTGCTAATTGAGTTGTATTCTGTATCTTACTTAAACAAACCTTAAAAATCCTTGCTCCCTGACAGCAGGCTGCTTTTCAGCCCAAGAGAGTCAAACCATTCATAGAATAGGGGGCTAAATGGCTTTCAAAGATTTCTTTCCAGGTGCTAAAATGAGTTTTCAGCTCATGTGGGCACTGTGAGAAGACAACTGTAGCTTAACTGATTTGACAGTCGTTGTTGGTGCCATTACACTCAGCAGGCTCTGCACCACTAAAGTAAGGAGTGTGCAAACAGAATTACCCTTTTTCTTTCAATTTCAGTGTAACTCATGCTGTCAAAAATGCATTCAAAATACGACTTGGTGTCATTCCTCTATGCCATCTGTTATGAACAACATTAATTTTCAAATAGCTATTATTAACCAATGTATGACAAACCCCATTATTTTAAGTTGGTGGCATTTTAAGAATTTAGGTATAGATAAGTAACGGGGCTGCATTCAGCTGGTACATAGACTGTAGAAAAGTGTCAACACTGATAAAAATCATCTATTGTGAGAGCTACTGATGCATAATTCCTGAAGTCCATGCAACAAAAGCTGTGAGGTATACTCCAGCTTGGCCCTACCCTTACTGGGAGCTAGGGTACCCTTGCAAAAGGCTGATGATTTACCCTTCCCCTAGGGAGAAACGTTCCACACCAATTGACAGAGCTCTACCCAGTCTCTGCTATACTTTAAAATCATACACTGGTCACCTCTTTGACTGCCCCTGGGAGCTGTGTTCTGGGCCTGACTCATATACAGACCTCTTCCATCACCCTCCCTGATCAGGGTGACTCTGCAGGGAAAGCTCCTGGTACCCTGGATCAAGGGGCAGGTGGTCATGCTTGTTAGAAGCTGCCAGAGCTTCCTTGGGTGTGCACCTCTGTGACTGCCCTTACCTTGTCCTTACATAGCAGCAGCAGGAGCCCTCAAGTTTCTTAAAAAGTTTCCAGATATTCCATGATAATCCTGGACTTTGTCCACAGAAGTTACAGTTTTTTGGTGTTTTGTTTTGTTTTGTTTTTTTCTTTTCTAAGACATTATTTCTGCTTTATCGACATCAGAAATGAAGATTAGATCAAAACTTTGTTTATCTCTTTTGGACAAAAATGAAGTGAAAAAAATAAGAAAAGAAAAAGGTGAATATTTTTAGAGAAAAACTCTGGGATTATCTTCCTTTTTAAGAATGCCAGGGAAAACAGTTATTTCCAAAGTGTAATGCTGCCTGAAGCATAATAGTCTGGGCCTACAGTATTACCTTCTGTGGTAAGGAATCCTTTAATTAAAGAAAAAGAAAGAATCACAGGGTGACCAAAAAAGTTAAAAAATTGAATATATCTGAAAAATATAGCTGCTCTCACTTCAGTGATTTGAAGTATTATTTTATTGTTAATAAAAGTTTTATATTTAGGGATTTGTTTCAGGCAGGATGGAAAGGGTTCAGGATTCCCTTCACTGAACTAGAGTACAGTTAGGTTTTTGTTCCCTGAGGTCTTGACCTCCTCTGGTAGCTGAAATAAAGACCCTGCCTTTCTGACAGCACAACTCACAGAAGGACAAAAAAGAAAATACTAAGGAAAAGAAAAATCACAGAATACATACAGAAAAAAAAAAATATTCTATCCTCAAGGATTAGAGTCAGGATTTTATTTCAGAGTATTTTTTTTTCCCTTCTTGGTTTTAATGCATGCATATTTTTGATTATTTGTTATTACTCTGAAGTATCATCTGGAAAGAACCAGCAAGACATCTGGCTCCAGGCACCACCTTGTACCTCCCTGGACACTCTCATTTCTCCACACTGAAATTAGCTGCCATCCTGGGAAGATAACCTGTTGAATGAAATTGCCCTGAAGTGCTCTCCTGTCCTCCACTTCAGCCACCCTCCCTCATAAACTACACCAACTATTATGACTTTACAGTAGCTGTGGTGATTTTTGAAGTGATGTGGGAGTATATAATTGAATGCCATCTTATTTTGTTTGAGTTATTTAATTTAGAGCTCTTGGCAGTGATGGTCATGATATTCCTTAACCTTTAGGTCTGTAAGTGAACAGTGAAACATGAAGACAGACCTGATGTTCTCAGAAGTTAAAATGTAATTCAGATTTCTATTCTTTACCAAGTTGTAAATTAATCTGCCTAAATAAATAAAATCAATATCATAACATAATGCAGTATCATATTGTGTAATTTCAGTAGGAAATTCTAAATTCATTTCATTTATCCTATGCAAAATCTATTATAGGTAACACTTTTAATCTGGTCAAATAAATATCTAACCCACATTGAAGATTTTTTTTTTTTAACATAGAAAATAGATTGTGATTTCTACAACTGTTCAAACTAGCAGATTCCAATCAGTTAGTTCATCCTCTGTCTTACAGTCTTTCAGCCCTATAAATTAGAACTAATGTCCCTAGCTTTTCTGATTAGCTCTCACTCCCCTACCTAATGGAGAGTAAGAACATAAAGATCTGACAGAAGTCCCAGCAGGCAATATATTTCCATTTTTTTTGTGTAAAAGGTAAGACATTTCAGAAATAGGCTTAGTGTCCTTCACAACTTGATGTTCAGTACATATCACAGCTTAGAAACTGTTATTCTGATGGTGCCTGGTTGTATGGAATTTATATCAGAAATGCTACTAATTTTCTGCACTTAAAAGGTTTGAGCTTCTGAGATTGTTGGTCTTTTTTTATGGTTTTGTATTTGTTTAGAATTTTTTATTATACAAAAGATACTAATTAGTTGATCTGTTATTTCAGTATTTTCAAGGAATTTGCCTTCCTAATAGAAAGCAGGAATTTCCTACATAAAAATAAAAGATGATACAAATAAACATAGCCTGAAGGGATAATGTGAAATCCTGTGGATTGACTGGAGGTGATAAACCCTCCAGGGTTAGTCTGTTTGAGCCATCACACAGTAAAAGGGAGAGCAACTCAGTTTTGTACATCTCATCTGAATGCTCAGCTGAAATCAATTATATTTTAGCAAACTATATAGTTTAAAGAGTAAACAAATTATAGATACAAGGCATTATAACTAGATATTTATCTTGTTTATAACAGTTTGAAAGCTACAGCAAATACCTTGGAAGTCAAAAAATAAGACATCATAATGAAAATGTATGTTGAATTTCAGTGACCATCTGTAGTCTGTAGTTTGTGATATTTTACTTCACCTGTTTTCTACAGTAGGAGGCTTAACAATTGTATTTTACATTTCTCTATCAACTCTATGCACAGTTTTCATGCCACAGTTTCTAGTTTATGACATGAAATTTTATAAAAGTCAAAATGGCTCACAGCTGAAAACTGAGCAGGGAGCTCAGTTTGTCACAGGCTTTCTGTGTGACCTTCATTAAATTGCTTATGCCAGGTTGAGGAAGGAATTTAGCCACATGATGAATTTTAAATCAAAGCTTGGAGTTTATTTACTATTCATTATTCTTTGTTTCTTCTATTTGATTGTTCCATTAATCCAAAAGAGGGTTCAGAAACTACTGTGACCTGGGTGATCAATCACTCACAATGAATAGTAAATAGCTACTATTAACAACTCAAGGACAACCATCAGTAGTTAAAGCCTCTGACATATTTTTGTTTCTTTTTTGACTGAACTTGCCTCAGGTGTTCCAACTTTCTGCCTATGTGTGGCTAGAGGTTGAATCTCATGATTATTCAGATCTGATGTCAGGATTTAGGGTATCCCTTCAGCAATGAATTTTGGGTACTAGTATTTGGAATCATAGAATGTTAGGGGTTGGAAGGGACCTCTAGAGATCATCTAGTCCAACCCCCATGCCAAAAAAGGCATGGATCCAAAGCAGGATCCCCTAGGTAAGCCCACACAGGAACACATCCAGGTGGGTTTTGAAAGTTTCCATAGAAGAAGACTCCATGACCTCTCTGGGCAGCTTTTTCCAGTGCTCCACCAGCCTCACAGTAAAGAACTTTCTGCTCCTGTTGAGGTGGAACTTCCTGTGTTCTAGCTTGTACCTGTTATTCCTTGTACAATTACTGGGCACCACCAAAAAGATCCTGTCCTCTTCCTCTTGACACCCACTCATCAGACATTTATAGACATCAATAAGATCCCCTCTCAGCCTTCTCTTCTCAAGACTAAACAGTCCCAGTTCTCAGTCTTTCTTGAATTGAGGACCCCCAAACTGGGTACAGTGTTCCAGGTGTGGTCTCACCAGAGCAGAGTAGAGGGGGAGAAGAACCTCCTGCTGACCACTCTTTTACTAATGCACCCCAGGATACCACTGGTCATCTTGGCCATGAGGGCACATTGCTGTCCCATGGGTAACTTACTGCCCACTAGGGCTCCGAGGTCTCTCTCCATGGAGCTGCTTTCCAGCAGGACAACCCCTATTTCTTCCCAATGAGAACTCTTGGTTAATAACATGGGACCGTAGTAGTTTGCATCTTAAACACAGAAATATCTTAGTTCTGTGAGATGCCATGAACTTCTTCATATCTGAATGCCACATGGAATTCAGTTCTTAATTACTCTCCTTCAATATTCTGAAGAAATAAAATGGGGAGTTAGTTGCTTAAGAATTAGATTTATGGACGTCATAAATTTTGGTTCATCCAAAAATGCTTCAGCCACTTAATAGAGAATGGCAGAAATGTACTAGAATTCTGTATTTCTTCTAAACATGATGATCTAGGAGGCCAGGATCCAAACCAATGTCTGTTCCAAATCAAGCATAGCTCAGCTTTTTCTCATGGAACAGTTATTTCCTAAAAATGAGCTAGAGAATTGTATCCTTTTTACTTATGACAGGATGCCTTTTTTGCTTCATGTGATTTGATTTTGTCTCATTTGGCATTGGAGTGTTTTGGTTAAAGCTATCTGTTGAGACTGAGGCAGTCCTTAGAAAAGAACAGAAGACTTGGAAA
>NW_008628819.1:46267-59816 GCF_000691845.1 Merops nubicus
AAACATTACAAAGCATCTATCTTTACAAAATACATATATATATAGTCCAAGGAAGCTGTCAAGGGACTTCCAAGTTCTTGCTTGTGTTCCAGCAACTGCTTTCCACTAAAGAATCAAGGACTCTGTGCTTCAAGCAGGTTTGGGACCAGAAACCAGAATCTAGAAGACTATTGTTTGTTTGTTTATTACCTAATATGCTATCATTAAGTCTATAATTTTAAAGTCCCTTATACTAAAACCTCTTCATTTTGTCAGTAGGAGCCATCTCATCCTCTTTGCTTAATCCATTTCCAACAGTCCCCTGTTTATTTTATCAGATATGTGTCTGTATCACAATCTAGCTAAGCCATTGGCATACTCCTAAAAAGCAGGACCTCCATATGTCATACCAAATTGGGGAATTTTTTTAATAATGGCTGTGTTTTTTGAAACTAGCACTACTTTTTAAGCTTCTCAATGGGTGATTAAAAGCTACTTTCTTGTACATGTTACTTTCAGTAAGCAGTGAGGCTCCTTCTAAGACACTTTACTGAAAGAAAATTAAATACAATAAAAACCAGAAGCTGTCAAACTGGTCTCTGTGATCATATTCTAATTTTAGGCCATGCCCATGTAAATTTACAACTTACTTTTGCAGACTATATCAACGTACTCAACTTTTAAAGTAATTAACAGCAACAAGTTATTAAATTTTTCCTTCTTCTCATTGGCAAGCTGTCTGTTTTGGAATCATAGGACATTATTTCACTTCTATACCTTTTAAACTCTTTTAACTTTGTTTCAAATCCAATTCAGAAGTTGTGTTTTCTTTTCCAGGGTGATGAAAAGGAATATACATTGTACAGACAGACATAACAGCCAAGTCCATTCTTGATTCTATAAGCCTTGTTCCCCTAAGTAACTTGATTAACTCAAAATTATACATACATTTTAATTCAGAATACTTTTATGTTGCCTTGCAATTATTGGCTTTTTTTTTCCTTTTTTTTTACACACAATTTGATGAGGCATTCTACTACAAACAGGTTTACTTTTGAGTAGAAGATGTACCTCTCACAGTGTAGAGAATTTGATCCAGCATACTTTTTTTCCACAGTGATAAAACAAAGAACAGAAATGGTTCAATTCACAAGAGAAAATGATACTTTTTAAACCAGTCATTATTATCAAGAATTTTTCACTGAAATCAGGAGGCTTAGAATCAAATATTAATGCTGGACACTAAAATGACTACTCCATTTGGAGGTTTCAAGGAGTTGCTATTTCCAGTTTGAGAGGGATAGTATGCTAATAAAAAAAAAAAAAAAGTATTATTTTTATACTACTTTTTTCCTGTTTTTCAGTCAACTCTACAATGAATACACTGATTCCTCACTGCAGTTCTACAGTAGATTACTGTAACCATTCTCTGATTGTCTGCTGTTATATACTTGCAGTGCAAATAAGGAAGAAAACAGCTGATGCCTCAGCAATGGCAGAAAATTCAACAAGGAGACAGAATCAAGAGTTGAATTCAGGGAATAAAGTTTTGGCTAGCTAAAAACAATTATTGCAATACCATAAAAATGACTTTCTCAGCCACTGTGATGCCCCTTCTTTAAATGGAAATTACATTTCTAAAATTAAAAAAAAAAAAAATTCTATGATATTTAAAGCAATGTTATGAAAAAGAAGGAAAGGAGGAGAGAGAAAAAGACCTACACTAAAACCATGGTGCAAATATTTGATTTTTCTACTAAAGTAGAAAAAAAAAGAAAAGTTTTGGCTTTCAGTTGTGGCTAAAGAAGTGATCAATAATCTCTGCAAGTTCACATTCTGATGAACATGCAGTTTAATCTGGTTACCAAATGCTGTCCTGTAAGAGAGAAACATGAAAAATAGTAGTAAAAAAGAATTGCTACAGAATGCAGAGTAGACTGAATGATGCAGAATACTGAAGTGACCATCAGTGATGTCCAGGAGCCTTCTGGATTGTTTATGCCCTATTGTGTTGTCCTCCAGCACGTACTAGTGTGATTAAAGTCCCCCAAAAGGACCAGGTCTTGTGAACATGTGACTGTTCCTATCTGTCTGTAGAGAGCCTTGCCCAAGTAGTCTTCCTAGTCCTGTCCTAGCCCACCCTTCAATCCTGACCCATAAACTGTCAGTTGGTTCCTCATCCTTCACCAGGACATGTGGTCCAGCTGGTCATTGCCAGAGAGGGTGACACTTTTAATACTGCTGCCTTTGCTTCCTACCTTAAGAGATTTAAAATTGTCATCTGAACTAAACTGTAGCTGGGTGGTCATTTGCTACAAACAAAATCCAACAGCACTTAAGATTTTAAACATTTTCATCTTTTTCTGTAATTTCTTAATAACAAATTGGTGGGGATATCCAAGAAAAAAAAAGAAAGATCAGATCCCTTTGCAAAACAAAACCAAACCCCACAAAACAAGTTTTGCATTGTAAATTTTTTTTGATTCTCAAAGGTGTACTCCTCTGACTCCAGTGATGCTTATGATTTCTGGAAAGTTGAATTTCTAGTTTTCTTGATTTGTAATCTCAATCAACAGTACAACCTTGAAATCTGAAAAGGTCAGAACAAATATTCTGTCCGTTTTCGTATCTGAAAACACTCAGCTAAAACTCTTGCTGACCCATAGTAAGGTCAAGTTGTTTCCTTTTCATTACAACAAATACCATGCTTCTAAGGAAATGTGCTGTTTCATTTTTAATGCAACTTGACACTTGTGACAGGGAAAGATAATGACAGTGTAAAATAGCTTTCAAAAAACTTCAAAGACTAAAAAAGACAGATGCGTGCTACATAGCTTTGAAATGTTCAAGAAATTGAGAGAAAATTATTCATTGCACTGGATGAATGCAAACAGTGTGTATCTGGTATAAGGAGGGGGAGACTGAAATATGAGGTAGAGATAATCTGCTTTCTTCATGCAAACACAACTTTCCCATTACTTGAATGTCAAAATAAACACTTCTATGTTGCCTTAATTTCCTCTGTTCTAACTCAGGTACCTATCCTTAAAACTAGATTTTATGGATCTCCAGTATAATCAATGTTTTCACTTTGCACTTCCAGTTTTGTCCTTGTTTAACCCTGGCTAGCAACTAAGCACCACACAGCAGCCTGCTCACTCTTCCCCCACAGTGGGATGGATGGCAGGAGAATCAGAATGGTAAAAGTGAGAAAACTCCTGAGTAGAGATAAAGACAGTTTAAAAAGTAAATTTAAAATAAAATAAATACATTGAGAAGAAAGCCAACAAACAGAGAGGAAAATAAAACCCAGGATAAACAAGTGCTTATCACCAACCAGCCAATGCACAGCCTGTCTTGGAGCAATCGTAGCCCCTGCCAACCTCCACACCCCAACTTTACTGCTGAGTATGACATCATATGGTATGAGATATCCCTTTGGTCAGTTGGGATCAACTGTCCCACCTGTGGCCCTTCCCAGCTTATTCCAGCTTTCTTGATGGTAGGGTGGGATGAGAAACAGAAAAGACTTTGATGCTCAGCAATAACTGAAACATCAGTGTGTTGTCAACACTATTTGCAGCAGGAAACCAAAACAGATTCCCATACAAGCTACTATGAAGAAATTTAACTCTATCCAAGCCAAACCAAGTACATCTAGGGGCATAAGGTCCTTTCATAATCTGTTGCAAGAGCTGGGTATCTCCAGAGAGAAATATCTTAAAATTTATCTTTACAGTAAGATAAACTACCATATGCAAGTACCCATCTCGTACCGAGGTAGCTGAAGTTTTCTACCACCTTTCTAAATAATAAAAGTCTGCAGTTCATTGATTTAACAGGAAGCCCAAGTGATTACCCCACACTTAGGTACCCAGCATTAGACAGAGGAATCTCCTCCTCAGTAGAAAAAGCTTATCATACTGTATTTTATAAAATTGAGTGGCAAAATTTATAGGGACTCTTGTTTAGCATTAGAAGTTTTAATACGTACCACAGATCTGAATACCTGGGACGAGTTATTGAAAAATTCTACAAGGCAGTCACTTTTATTCATAAGATTAAAAGTCTCTATGCCAGTTTAGAATTATGCCACCTCTTTTACAATGCAAAGTTTTATAGAATTATAGCTGTTCTGAATATTGCCTTGCCCTATTAAACTGATGGATGTAGTTTTATATGGACACGTCTAATCTACAGCTATGCATTAACTTGAATCTCAAGATTTCATCCTGATTTTATTTATTGATTTAGTTGTTTCCAGCACTTGTTTAAAAATTTCACAGCTATCAATGTAAAATATTATTTCTACAGTCATATTCCCAATTGTCACGTTGCATAATGACAATTGTCATATAGCAGAATGACAGCAGCATAAATGGACTTGAGTCCATTTCCTTCTCCTCTATTGTTAGCAACCTGGGAGAGGAGACCAACACCCACCTCAGTACAATCTCCTTTCAGGT
The DNA here is from genome assembly GCF_000691845.1 of Merops nubicus. Classification (NCBI taxonomy): domain Eukaryota; kingdom Metazoa; phylum Chordata; class Aves; order Coraciiformes; family Meropidae; genus Merops; species Merops nubicus. The sequence goes on from NW_008628819.1 coordinate 50,713, forward strand.
AGTTGTAGAGAGTGACAAGGTCTCCCCTCATCCTCCTCGTCTCCAGACTAAACAATCCCAGTTCCCTCAGCAGCTCCTCATAAGACATGTTCCCCAGACCCTTCACCAGCCTTCTTGCCCCTTCCCGGACCCATTCCAGCACCTCTACGTCCCTGTTATTCTGCAGTTCCCAAAACTAAACACAGTACTCAAGCAGTGACCTCACCAGTGCCCACTACAAGGGCACAATCTCTCCCCTACTCAGTCAGGTTCAAGACAATCTGAGCAATCCAAAGGTACACAAATCCATGCAACCTGTTGAGATGTATCCAGAGATCCCAAGGGAATCCCTTTTAACTCCATCATAAGCAGATAGGCCTTGAGTTTCCTTTGTTTAGATGAAGTCTGGGGGGAAAAAAGGGTTCATTTTCTTCAGATCTTACCTCGAAAAGTTAATGAAAGTTATTTTGTGAGTCCTGATATAATAACGTTATTTTAATCAGATTTATAAGGTATTAGAATGTAAAATCTCAGAAAAATAAGATAGAATAATTAATTTGGTCTGGAATACATTCCTGAGGTCATCTGATCAATCCACCTACTCAAAGCTGGACTGACTTGAAAGTTCAACCAGGTTCCTCAAAGCCATGCATACCTGAGATTTAAAAATCTCCACAAGTGATGAATTTACAAGCTCTGGGCCACCTGTTCCAGGTGAAGTGTAACCAGTATTGAATACTCAGGGTCAAAAAAACCTGTATTGTTTGTTAGAATGCTTTCACAATAATTTAACTTTCTCAGAAACTATTATTACATAATCTCTTGTTATGTCATAAGGTACAGAGCAATTAGAGTATTATAAATATCAAATTGGTCAGATCTGTAAAGGAATCTTTAACTCTGGACCTAATACAAAACAATGGCTTCAGACTGTTAAAACAGAGATAAAACCACTTCTGTCAAAAGAATCCAAGCAGTTTTATGTGTCATTTCAAGCAATACACTGCAGAACAAACTGACATATCTTTCCTGCTTTGTGATTGAAAAAGAAAGAGAACTTTATTGAAAATGACACAGACTTGATTAATTATTGATTTGGGCTAATATAACAGAGGCCTACTGGACATATGGGTGAATTACAAGTGTGTTAGAATGATAAATAACTGGTAATGTCAAGACCATCAGATGCTACAAGAACACTGTGTTTGGCAGAAAGAAAACTATGTTCTTTTCTCTGTAGAGACTAATTAGTTGTGGAATAACAGCTCCAAAGAACTTTGCATTGCTTAGCTGAAAGGGTTTGGCAATTCAGCTGCAAATATTTAGGCTTTTTTCAAAAATTATGTACATTGGGTCAAGTTATATAGACTTCCCTGGTTAATGTTCTGTGACTTGCTTTGACACTAAATATGAATACTGCTGTCTAAATCTCTTAATTGGCAAAGTGTTGGCAGAATAGGAAAAAAAAATACATATTCAGCACATGAGGGGAGCCAGGAAAATAAGCTCCTCATTTAATTAGTTATTTTTTAGAAATTAATTATTGACTGGAAAAGGAATAGATCTTTTAAATATTTATCAACTCTTCATTTCCAGTTACAGCTGCTTAATCTGATTCCAAATAATCTAGATCCTGCACAACACAATTTCATAAATCTGCATATCAACCAGCTATTAAACTATTTTCTTCAAGTACTTTGTTTCTATCTTCACATCTATTTGAATCACTAGAGTAAATTAAATCTACCACAAGTAGGGAAAATATTTTAAAAGCTAAAACTACCTTCTTAATGTTTTCTGCATTTTAGTGTAGATTGAACTCATCTAAACCATACTTGAGGGTTCTGAGGTGGCAACATTTTTAGAAGCGATTTTCTCCTTATTTTTCTCTTTCAACTTGAAATATGTTATGTGCTATACTACAAGGGAAGATGTTTTTATAAGGCTTCCAGCCCAAGAAGAGCTAAAATTTCTACACCAAATTAACAAACATGGACACATAAGGACAGTATGAATAAAAAAAAAAAAGCCTGATCTACCTGTCCACCTGGTCCAGAGACTCCAGAGCCTATGCTAAGTGAGATGCATTTCATCCAGCTTAGAGTAAGTGGTGTTCATGGAATGCCTGAACCTAGTGCATCAGCCCTTCTGTTCTGCTCCAATATCTAGACGTCTGAAAGTCTAGTCTTTGAAAGAGCTGAGCAATCCCCAGTTCATTGTTTTAAGATATTATTTCTATTGGTTATTAAAAGAACACTTTAAAAAGTCAGAGAAAACCAGATGTGTGTTTACTATCTCAGGTAGTCCAATTCATAGATCTTGTCTTGCAGGAGAGAGACATAAATATCAGGTGGTAGAGTGTGAGGCTAGTACAGGGGAATGACTTTGTTCCACTGGCTGAAGTTAAGCCAAAAGATAGCTCTAAGAAAATACTGATGCAAATTCTCACAGGTGGATGTTGTAGCATTTACTTTTTAAGTACCATGCAAATTCACAGCTAAGCATGCAAGCTGCCTACATGATAAGACAGAGTTGTCTAAGACAGACACTTCTGTGCTGAGGCTGGCTGCCTAAATTAATCAACACAAGAAGACAATGAAAATAGAATTACTAGAATGGAGAAGCCCATTTGACCTGGGATCTTGATCTCTTCACAATAATAAAGGTGGGGTGATTGAAGAAAGTATAGGCCTATCTCCAAAAAAGACTGGTAGCCTAGTGGCTAAATATTGTCATTTCTTATGGAAATCCATACTTAAAGCCAAGTTCTGATTAAAGGTATACACTTGCCCAAACTAACTAAAGCAGGACTCAGGAGATTGCAGTGACATGTAGCACCACTTCTGACTCTGAGTTACCTCGTGTATCTTGGTTATCTACAGGAAAGGCAAGAAGGAGCATCCCAGAAGCTACAGACCTGTCGGTCTGACCTTGGTGCCAGGGAAGGTTATGAAATGTGTCATCTTCAGTGTCATCATGTGGCACATACAGGACAACCAGTCAGCATGGGCTGATGAAAGGCAAGTCCTGACTGACTAAATGGATCTCCTTCTAGGACAAGGTGACCCACTTAGTGGATGAGGGAAAGGCTGCAGTTGTTTTTTATCCAGACTTTAGAAAAGTCTTTGACAACATTCCCCACCTAATTCTCCTGGAGAAGATAGCTGGTTTTGCTTTGGATAAGAGTATGCTTCACTGGGTTAGAAACTGACTGGAGGACCAGGCCTAGAGAGTGGTGGTGAGTGGAGTTAAAACCAGTTGGCAGGCAGTCACAAGTGGTGTTGCCCAGGGCTCAGTATTGAGGCCTGTTCTGTTTAGTATCTTTATCAATGATCTGGGCATGGAGATCGAGTACACCCTCAGTAAATTTTCAGGTGATACTGAGTTAGGTAGGAGTGTTGATCTGCTTAAGAGTAGGAAGCCTCTAGAGAGGGATCCACACATGCTGCATTGGTGGGCTGAGGCCAATGGTATAAGGTTCAACAAGGCCAAGTGCCAGGTCCTGCACTCAGGTGGCAACAACCCCAGGCAACTCTACAGGCTTGGGGAAGAGTGACTGGAAAGCTGCCCAGTGGAAAAAGACCTAGAGGCACTCATCAACAGCCAGCAGAATATGAGCCAGCAGTGTGCCCTGGTGGCCAAGAAGGCCAGCAGCATCCTGGCTTGTATCAGAAATAGTGTAGCTAGCAGGAACAGGAAAGTGATTGTTCCCTGTGCTCAGGACCAGTGAAGCCACACCTTGAATACTGTGCTCAGTTTTGGGCGCCTCACTACAAGAAAGACATTGAGATACTGGAGCATGTCCAAAGAAGGGCAACAAAGTTGACTTGGGTAATCTTAAAGGTCTTTCCCAACCTCAGTGAATCACGCATTCCATAGTCTAAATAGAGTATGTAGCTATCACAGGATGATTCACTGACTCTATAATCTAAATAGAGTATGTAGCTATCACAGGAGTTACAGAAGTCCCACACCTTTCTCAAGCAGGAAGAAACTCAAGGATCCTCCAGGCATCTCAAATGGCACTAAACATTGTGACTAAGCAACTGAATCCTACTCCAGATTTCTATGGTTTATTAGGAAAACCTAAGCCAATCAGATAAAATTCAGACACCTCTGAATATGAAGAGCTGAATTTCATACAAAGACTTACAGTGGGGTGAGTGGAGGCCTCATGCTGGTCAGTGCAATGAAAGCTTCTTCAGGCGCAGAGTTGGAAGAACATAGTCCAGTAAAGTACTGGCTCTTTTTAGCTGAACGTGCTTTTGTGCAACTTTATACATTCCACTGGAACATGCCCTGAGCACACTGGGAGTATGCTTGCAGAATCTAGATACACCAGATCATAGAATCATTAAGGTTGGAAAAGACCCTTAAGACTGAGTCCAGCTGTTAACCCCTAACACTACTAAGTCTACCATCAAACCATGTCATAACTTAGCAGGACATAACAAGTAGAGGAGCTTGATAATTATTTATTTAGCCTATTTAGATATTCTGTGAAACTGTTAGACTCAGCATTTTAGAGGTGTTGTGCATGCCCACAGTTCAAGTTGTAGGAACGTATGGAGCTAATGTAACCACCATATAAAGCAGCTTCCAAGCAGTCAGTTTTAAGATCTTAGTGATGCCCCCATCAGCCTGGTTACTTAACAAAAGAATCAGGTATTTGAGGAGTTTTAAAGGACTTAGGTCTTCACTAAGATTCTATATGAAAATGTTTGTATGTGTGTATGTGTATGTGCAGCTGCTAAAAATTGTTCATGTCCTAGAATTTTTAGGACTACTTATTTTAGAGTTTTATTAATGAAGTCTCAAGAAGCTTTAATGGCAAGTTGTGAGCACAAAATAAATTTAATAAAAAGATGATGCTCCTAATTTTATGCATAAAACCCTATATTTCATCAGAGGAACACCAGACTGATCTTGGTAATCTGAAATATAATTGAGAGGCAGAGAATTCTGAGACTGACTTAACAAAGGGACATGAACCAAGCAAGTAAAAATATGGTAAGACTATTAAAGTAAAAACTAGGCTGAATCTAAAATTGACTGCCTCTTCCAAGTCGATTAGAGTGACTTAGCATTGCTGATGATAGTTTAGGCTGTGTCTATATTGTAGAATAAACACACAGTCTGGTGTGTTTTACAGACCAGGCCCCCTGGTTGTTCTGACTGTGAAACTTATTAGCATGCACTATGGCTCATTAGTGCCAGGGTTTCATTTGGATGGGAACCATGGGCTACTACCATGAGCAATGCAGTATCTCAAAAAAAATATCACTTAAATAATAAAGTTCCTGATGCTTTATGCAGCAGTCAGTTTTTGCCTCCGGCTCAGTAACTGTCTGCATATTTAGTTTTATGACTTGTCAGATTGGCTTGAAAGATTTTTTTAAAGATGGCACATATCATGAAGTATATTATGCAATAAAAACAAAGATGAAGAAAAGATGTATTTCCTAATTATAGACAAAGGCAGTTAAAGGGAGATTCTGAGTTGAAACAGTACAAAATGGTTCTTTTACCATAGATTCTCACAGCAGCTCCTGACACAACACTTTACTAAGTCTTAATAAAATACTTGGCCTTTTCACTGAGAAGCACTTCCAATACATAGAGATTTAGATGGAAGTGCTATATATACCTAATTCCTTTGTATTCTGCTGACAATTAAAAAAAAAATACCAATACTACTAAAGGCTCGAAATATATAATTATGACTTACCCTAGCCCATTTTAGGGCAAAGCACTTGTTGCTACTGGGACAACAAATCCATTTACAATGAGAAGAAAATATAACAATGATTGCTTACCTAAACAATGCATCAGAGGAAGATTTCTTGAGTATATAATGCTAGCACAAAATTCAAAAAAGGACATTATTGTAATGGATGTTTTTTATTATTATCATTAAATCAGAAGTCTCAAGAAGTGGTGAAATTTTATCCTGGAAGATATGCTACAAACAGATGTGAATAATCACTTCATGCCCATAAAAGTAAGAAATCAATGAAAACTCAATTTCATCTTGCCGTTGTTATCTTTTCTGGAAAAGGCTGAAGGGTTTTTTTACCTTCTGATATTGTCAAAGGCACAACTTACCTTTTTTTTTCCCTACTATAGTTAAGGTAGTTTGTGATATCCTGGGTAGCTGTGACTCTTCTCTGAGAACTTATGACAATGTATCATACTATGGACTTAAAATATATTCTACTAAGCATTACTAGGGATAATAATAAGAGATGATTTTCTCTTTGGAGAGAGTCCAGAACAAGTAATTCAGCAAAGTTAGCCCCTTGAGACTCATATAATCTCTTGATTCTCCTTACTGTAAGGTTGAAATGATTTGCTACAAAGCTGGTAACAGTTAATGACAACTATTACACTACTAAGAGATTCCAGGCTGGCATATACAAGGTAAAATAAAAGTTCTCAAATCCACCTGTTCAAATCAGGGAGAGTTCATATTCTCTATCACTATGCCGTGAGTGCCTATAGTCTGGCATTTACATTAGTATCCCATTTGAAAAAGGGATTTTGAAATTAAATTGCAGCTAAACACAACTACTTAATTTGGTAACTTTTTTTTTCATGGGACTTAATTATGCTTACCTAGTAGATGATGGCAATTTTATTAACTGCCTTTATTTATTTAGCAAGTAGTATTGGAGACCCTGCATTGCATCATGGGTTAACTACATCTCTAAGGATCAGTCTACATTGTCTTTGTTTTCTGAAAGTATATTTTAAAAAATACATTCGTAACATTTTGGTTTCTACTGATGTATTTTTTAACTTCTGCCTGAAATCATCTCTCCACAAAAATTGTATATCTTTCTAAGACAATAGAATAATATGTTAATATCATGTTGTTTAGTTGTATATCATAGCCCAAATATTGGTGTAATTTTTAATTTTTCTTGGAAGAAATTTTTGCTTTTTGTTTCATCTAAATCCTTAAATCTCATAGAAAATATTCCAAATTGCACTGTAAAATAAAGGCTGTTAACTCCTACTTAGGGTTTCTTATGCTATAAGTATATATTAAAAAAAATAGTACATGATTAATATCTTTAATAATGTTGTGTTTAGGTAAAATTAATTCAAGGAATTGAGTTTTATGTAATATTTTTGCATCTTTGTATTCGATCTTATTTTTTGCTTAATACATTATTTATTAAGATTAACTTGTTACTGAATTTTGGTAGACATATAAGAGTTCTATAAAAATAATGACTGAATGTGAAGAAAGTTATTTTCAATTACCTAATTAAAACACACTTCAGTTTATTGCTGACTTATATAGTAGAATGGGATACTGGTTGCCTAAGTGGGTTATGTAGCTATAAGAATGGGAGTGCTCTGAGCTCTGCTGTTTTCCAAGGTCCTCATGATTCATGGGTCATATAGATTGGTTTCCTTTCCATTAGCTCTTCACAAAGTTATGAAAAAGGTAATTATAGTCTATAAATATATTTTTAAATTCAGTGTTTACTGTGAACTTAGAAGAATAGACTTTACACTAATCCAACATAGTTATTGAAAAAGCTAAATATAAAGTGGGAAGCTAATAAAAAAATACTTAAGGATATTTATATCAGCAAGTATCTTGCAAGTAAATATAGAAATAAGAATATTCAAGTCTAATTTTAATAAATGATGATCGCTCAATGGATGGAACATAAATTCTGCAAGCTTCATATAAGGAATTATTTTGCAGAAGTAATTTTAATCCATCATTATTATGTAAAAAGACTGTGATGGTCTTTATCCACATTTTCCTTCAGTTTTGTTTGCAAACATATATTGATTCCTTGGAGAAGACTGAGAGGGGATCTATTCAATGTTTATAAACATCTACAGGGTGAGGGTCAAGAGGATGGGGCCAGGCTCTTTGCAGTAGGGCTCAGTGGTAGGACAAGGGGCAGCAGACACAGACCTGAACACAGGAGTTCCACATAAACATCAGGAGAAACCTCTTTAGTGTGAGGGTGGTGGAGCACTGGAAGAGGCTGCCCAGAGAGGTTGTGGAGTCTCCTCTGGACACTTGCAAAACTCACCCAGACCTGTTCCTGCACAACGTGCTCTAGGTGAAACTGCTTTGGTGGACTAGAAGTCTCTCTGGAGAGAGATCCCTTCCAACCCCATTCTGTGATTCTACATCATTCTTTTGCTGCTCTGGGGTTATTACATGAACTTAGGGGCTGAAGCTGGACTTTGAGACATTAATGTCTTATGCTGTTTACAAATGCATTTGTGTATCATTAACAAGAGGCATCTTCCTGTGATAGATGAAATGTGCCAGTTTAGCCTTGCAGATAGAATAGTAGAAGAGGTTGTAAATCTGTAATTTGGATTGATTACAGTATGTGGAACTCAAAGAATTTTAATTTCTTTAACAATTAACTGCCTGAGCAATGTTCCTATTTCAGCTATGCCAGAAGACAGCTTGTTAATAAATGAACAACCTTTCCATCCTTTCCATTTGACCTTTCAGAGAACTTTCTTCCCCAAGAAAATAAGTTTCTTGAAGCTTTATCTTTTGAGACACGTCAGATAGGACTGGATATAAGTGAGAAAAGAAGAGAGGAAAAATAGCATAATGACTATACACTTTGGGATTATGAGTAGCATCAAGAAACATAAGCAAATCTGTGGCCACATAAAGAAAACTATCATTTGTCATATTCATTATGATGCTAAGACAGCTTCCAGTGGTATTAGCAATATTAATGATTTTCACCCCTGCCATTTTTTTTTCTGATTGTGTCTCTGCAGTAAATTTTTTGACTTGTGTTCTTTTTTAATTAGTAGTTTTCTAACTGGGGCTGTTTAAGATAGGAAATGGAAGTTTTTGTTAATGAGGTCATGTTGTTGTAAGAAAATAAGCAAGATTCCAGGTGCAGAGTTCCATCTCCATGTCTGAAAATGAAAACTTCATGGAACTGGAAGAGTGAGAAGCTCTGTGTGCAATACAACTTTTACAGTGTTTCTCCATTTGAAAGAAGATGCCTTGTGTTTTTCTAGTTTACCTTTTTTTTGTTTTACAAAGCCTTTGCTGAAGCCTGGCCCCATTGTCCTTTCACTGGATATCTCAGAAGATCCTTTAGTGATTCATTCAC
>NW_008628820.1:0-10352 GCF_000691845.1 Merops nubicus
ACCTCCCTAGCTAGATTCAACTCAAAAAAGGCAGCTGGGGTCTGTGAGTCTTACTTGGGCTTGCCAATGACCAAGGCATCCCTGAAGAGGAAGAGGTCCCTCTTTCTCATCACACAGCCCTGGGTCACAAGCACATGCTAGCAGAGAGGATACCACTCACCACCTTTGGGCAAGGGCATTCTACTGGTTCCTAGTCAGCTTGGTGTCTACGAGGACCCTAGGACCTTTTCTGCCATGCATTTTTCCAGCAACTTTACCAAGCTGCTTTTGGTTACGAGTGTGGATGTGTCCCAGGATGCTTTGTGCCTGTACCAGTGCCATCTGCAATTGATCCAGCATTGTTTCTGGAGATCTCCCAGTGCCACTCCCTTGAGGATGAGGACATTTCATCCAGCCAAAGCAGTGTCCCAGGTGGAAAGGCGCTCTCTTTTTATGGGACAAGGAGGAAGCAGATGCACCCTGGAGACAGAGCCCAGAGACAGAATTTCCACAGAACTCCATCTTTGTCTCTTTTCCTTAACTCAAGCTCTTTTGCACACAGTTTGTTTGTCATATAATGTCTGAGTAAAAGCTGTTGGTTGACACTGTCTCCTAGACCCCAGCCTCTAAAACATCAGGGAAAGCTCCAAGAAGCAGAGCAGACCAGAATATTGCAGCCCAGGGGGGCTGCAGACACATCCTGCCCAATTCCCACTGTTCCTGGGATGCTTAAGACAGTCAGCAGAGGGAAGAAGGCTGTCTTGCCTACTCAAGCCAGCCTTCTTGCCTCTTAGCTTCAAATGTATGAAACTAAGTCAGGCTAAAAACCAAAAACCAAGCTGTTCTGTGGCATTCTGGGGAAGGGGAAGGGGTGTTGTGATTTAACCCCAGCTGGCATCTAAGCGCCACACAGCTGCCCGCTCACTCTCCCTCCAGTGGGATAGGGGAGATAATCAGCAAGATAAAAATGAAAAAACTCATGGATTGAGATAAAGCCAATTCAATAGGTATGCAAAAGCTGCATGCAGAAGCAAAACAAAACCAGGAATTCATTCACCACTTCCCAGCAGCAGGCAGGTGTTCAGCCATCTCCAGGAACACAGGGCTCCAGCACATATAGTGGTTACTTGGGAAGACAGATGCCATTGCTCCAAACATCCCCCCGTTCCTTCTTCTTCCCTCAGCTTTATATGCTGAGCATGATGTCATATGGTATGGAATGTCCCTTTGGTCAGTTGGGATCACCTGTCCCAGCTATGTCCCCTCCCAATTCCTTGTGACCCGCCCCAACCTACTCGCTGACGGGGTGGGGTGAGAAACAGAAAAGGCCTTGACTCTCTGTAAGCACTGCTCAGAAGTAACTAAAACATCCCTGCATTATCAGTACTGTTCTGGTCACAAATCCAAAACATAGAGTCATAAAAGCTGCAATGAAGAAAATTAACTCTATCCCAGCCACATCCAGCACCCAATTAATGCACAAATGATGGAGAAATACATCCTACTTGTCCTTCTCACTTGCCAAATCTTTAGATTCATGTTGAGTTAGTAATAGCCTGGGGTTTAGCAGCCATCTAGAAAGCAATAACAAAGAAATAAAAAAACAAACTCTCTTTGCTGTGGCTTAGTTAGAATTGCCAAAAAAAAAAAAAAGGTAGTCTTGAAAAGGAATATTATTACAGAGTTAAGAGCTTTCCAGTTCTTCCAGATCTGTGTTGATTTTCATGAAAGACAACAGACGGATTTTCCTGCACCACTTATGACAAATAGGACTATGTTACAAGAATAAGGTTGTTTTGTTGCAGTGGTGTGTTAGCAAAAATGGTATAAAGAAAAAACTTCAGCATATTTACTATCTTTCTTTACAACTCGCTCAAAAAAACTTCTCCAGATTGCAGATCTAAGAATGGGCTGCCCTAGTCGGCTTCTCTGAACTGTTGATGGACAAATGTACTTAAAAATTCAGGGTTCAAAATTGCCAAAAATTGATTTTTATTTTCTCTCAAGCTCTATTGAGTTTCTTTGTTTGTCATGTCTTGAAAGAAATAATATTGTAGACAAAAGCATATTTTATGTATCTGGCAACATAAAACTACTTTAAAAGCTAAAACTAAACCAGCCATGAATAGAGAGTGAAGTTTTAGCAGAAGCCACTCGTGTGGGTTAGACACAAATCTATGGATATACATAACGAGTGACTGAGTAATGAACTATGCTCATACCCTGTAGTCAGATAACTTTCACAAGTGATATTTTTTAAGATGGAATTAATATTAAGTTGAGGTTGCAGAAAAACTCCATGTGCAAACTCCATGTGCAAATGGAATAGCTTCTGAGAGACCCTCCTTGCCCACAGCAGGAGAATCCACCTTCCTCCACTGGAGCATCTTTCAGTGCTCTTACACTCAACTACTGAAAATGCGGTCTTGTTTCCACTTGGAGTTTGAAGCTTATAGTACCATTTCTGTATCAAGAAGCAAGTTGTTTCCTGGTGTATTCTTATGTAATCTTGTGTGATTATAACTAGCGTTCTTTGGATAAGGTTCATAGTCTTGAACACTCCATCCCTTAGAATGTTTTTTTTGCTCCTTTTGGTAACCCATTTCAATTTTTTTCTGTATAGGTAGATCAGAACTTAGGCATTATTCCAGCATCAGCTACATGAGAGGTAAATATCACCTCTTTGCTGATCTTAAGTATTCCCCTTCTAAGGAAGGCACAGAGCTGACGTAACTACTTCATAACAGCAGTTATGTCCTTTACCAACAGTTTTATCCTTTGAAACTTCTTCAAAATCACAAATTTCTAGTATATACTCTTTTTTTTTCTTGATGTATAACTTTCAGTCTGTGGTCCTGTCTCTACAGACTGCAACTTCTGAAGTACTTTTTAATAACTAAAAAAAAATCCAAGTAAGTGCTTGCCTATGCTGACTTGCCACTGGTAGCTGTTTAAAATCTGCACCAGGACCGAGCCCCATCTGCTATGCTTATAAGCACATATTTGCTTATACTGCCATCCAGAGGGACCTGGACAAGCTTGAGAAGTGGGCCCATGCAAACCTCATGAGGTTCAACAAGGCCGAGTGCAAGGTCCTGCACCTGAGTCAAGGCAATCCATGGTATCAATACAGGCTGGGAGATGAAAGGATTGAGATCAGTCCTACAGAGAAGGACTTGGGGCTACTGGTGGATGAAAAGCTGAATGGGAGCCAGCAATGTGTGCTCACAGCCCAGAAGGCAAATCATATCCTGGGCTGCATCAAAAGAAGTGTGTCCAGCGGGTCTAGGGAGGTGATTCTCCCCCTCTGCTCTGCTCTGTGAGACCCCACCTGGAGTGCTGTGTCCCACTCCAGTGCCTCCAACACAAGAAAGACATGGACCTGCTGGAGCAGGTCCAGAGGAGGGCCACAAAGACAACCAGAGGGCTGGAGCAGCTCTCCTGTGAGGACAGGCTGAGGGAGTTGGGGTTGTTCAGCCTGGAGAAGAGAGGGCTCTCGGGAGACCTTGTTGCACCCTTCCAGTATTTGAAGTCCTTGCAGGAAAATCTTTTTATCAGGGCCTGTTAGACAGGCCAGTTTATCCCAAGACAAGGGATAAAGGTTTTAAACTAGAAGAGGGTAGATTTAGAGCAGATATAAGGAAGAATTTTTTTATGATCAGGGTGGTGAAACACTGGAACAGGTTGCTTCTCAGAGAGGTTATAGAAGCCTCATTCCTGGAAAAACTGAAGGTCAGGTTGGACTGGACTCTGAGCAATCTGATCTAGTTAAATGTGTCCCTGTTCACTGTTCACTGCAGGGGAGTTGGACTAGATGACCTCTAAAGGTCTCTTACAATCCAAAGCATTCTGTTATTCTTCTATTTGTTCTATGATTGGCATTTTAATATGATTAATTTTCTTATCTGAACACAGTGCAGCTAATACATGTCATTTGCAGTTATTTTTATGAGTCAAACTTGTAATCTAATTTGAAAAGTGATTTATAATTGTTAGATATACTTCAATTTCCTCCTAAAAATACTAAGTGATACTTAGGCTTCAAATAAACCCATGCCTTCTTTTACTGTCAGTTGCTGAAACATACATCTGATTCTGACAGCCAGTCAATATCAGTGATCAGATTCTTGGTCAATTATTCCACCCTTCAACACTTGCAGTTACCTCTCAGTCAATTTTAACTTCTGAAAAGATAGAATAAGTTGTCCACAATACTTGTAGTCCATGCTTTAATTTATTAGATGAATCCTGTTCCAGCCTTGTGCTCTTTTGTCCATCAGTGGCAAGCTATCTAGGCTGTGCCCATACACATCCTCTTCTCTAGTCCTTCTGTCAATTCATCAGCACAGCATCCTTTTTTCTTGGTATTTTGGTTATTGGTATTTTGGTTAAAGAATAAAATCTTTTCAGCTGTCCTGTTCCACCCTAATTTATGGAGCATCTTTTATTGTTCCTGGAAGAGCTGCTGATTCTGGGAGGAGTAGAGGGGGGAAAAACCTTCAAAGGTGTCAAATTCATTCTTGTAAGCAAAACAAGGAGAGAGGGATAGACAGACTTCATTCCAATAAATTCCAGGTATTGTTTTCTAAACATTATTTTGGCTATAAAGCAGCTTTATTCTAACAAAACTCCTCATGAGTCACAGGCATTACATCCTAGTTTATCTTACAGATTATGATTCTGTTGTACTTTAGCAAAATAACCTGCAGTGCCTGCCAAGCCCAGCACTAGTGAGAAACAACACAGAAATGGGCTCCATGTCACTGAAATTTGATAAGCTACAGCATGTAGTTCAAAGTTTTATCAGAAAGCCATGTTCACCCTCTGTGTTTGATAAGCCTTGGCAACTGGTGGCAATCACGAGTATACCTAACTGCCCTAAACAATAGCTCTCCCAGGTTATGTATATTTTATTTTACAGGTTGGGAAAGAGGTAAACCTAATTTGCTTTTACTGCACAGATTCTGCTGTGCAGTGCAGAGGAGTAGTTCTGCAGTGGAAGTTGAGGCAATTGTATTTTTCCAAGGACCCTAAGTTCATTTCTGCCATCAGATGTTGGGCTCACAGGTGCTCATAGAGCCTTGCACTGACATTCAGGTGTCTCTGAAGTTGTCCGTAAGGAACTGGCTGCTTTGAGGCTGGAGGAAGGGAAACCTTTCCATGGGAAGTATGCCCAGCTTTCCTAGCAGGGGCAGCTCTTCTGTTCTCTTTTCAGATTCCTAAGTGACCAGCAAGTAGAGGAAGTTCTCCTCCCTCTCTGCTGTGCCCTGGTGAGGTCACATCTGGAGTACTGTGTCCAGTTCCAGGCTCCCCAGTTCAAGAGGGACAAGGAACTACTGGAGACAGTCCAGTGGAGGGCTACAAAGATGATGAGGGGACTGGAGCATCTCTCTTATGAGGAAAGGCTGAGAGACCTTGAGTCTGTTTAGCTTGGAGAAGAGAAGACTGAGAGGGGATCTTACAATGTTTATAAATATTTAAAGGTGGGTGTCAAGATGATGTGGCCAGACGCTTTTCGGTAATGCCCAGTGACAGGACAAGGGGTGATGGACACAAACTGGAACACAGGAAGATCCACCTAAACACAAAGAGAAACTTCTGTACTGTGAGGGTGACAGAGCACTGGAACAGGCTGCCCAGGGAGACTGTGGAATCTCCTTCTCTGGAGACTTCCAAAACCCACCTGGGCACAGGCTGCATGTGCAGCCTGCTCTAGGTGAACCTGCTTTGGCAGGGGGGTTGGATTAGATCTCCAGAGGTCCCTTCCAACCCCTACCATTCTGTGATTCTGTGATATTCTTCCCTAGGCGGGATGACCTGCCTAGCATATTAATATAGGCATGGCTTGTAGGTTTTGACACAGAAGTTTAGATTGTCATAGGCTTTACTTCACCCACTGCCTTGCTCAGCCCATGTTCTTCCTCTTGTGGCTCGAGTCATAGTTCAGGTAGACACAAGAGTGGTGCATTCTCTCCTGTGGGGAATAAATGGGCATGTGCTCAGACAGGTGGAGACCACAATGGCAGGGCATGAAAACTATTCCTCATTCCCTGTGTTTGCTCTTAGAAGATTCATAATCAATTGTTCACTGCTGTAGACAGGATCTTGATCAACCAGGGCTGCATCTCTTGAGAGGTAGTGTCACTGAACCACCAAGAAACTCACCATCAAAAAATATTACAGCACTTTTTGTGAAGCATCATTTGCTGTGAGAGACCATTTCTTTTCTTAGATAAATCAATATAATCAGACAAGCAATCTGACATGCACTCAGCCCTACTTCTGGTTTGAAGGAGAAGCTACACCCTCAAAGTTATGCACAATTTGAATGAGATTTTTTAACTTGATTTATGTTGATCTCTTAAATGGTTTGAAAGAGGTGGCTGGTACCTGCAGAACAGAGACGAATACTAGAAAGGCATAAGGCTGTAAGATTTGTGGAATAAAAAAAAAAAAAAAGAGAGAAAGGAGAGAGGTTTACTCCTTATGGAGGAGATCTGTAAGGGATAAACCAAGGGTGGGAAGCAGGCAGAAACAATATATACCACAAAGCCAGCTTTCTTTTCAGTCTGTGGTTTTCAGTATGCAGTACTGAAAACACCAGTACTTGCCAGACTATTCTGGTTAAGGTGAATGTCTTGAGGGTCATGAGAGAGGTGAAAGGAGCACTTCTCTGAAAATGTTGACAATATGATGTTTGTGCTGGTTGCACAGCATAAATTTGGTTCCTTCAAACTTCATATACCAATACATCCACTTGTACAAGAACAGCAGCTGTACAATAACCATTACAGGTACCAGTCACTGTAATGACAACATTAATTTAGGAAGAAGGTTCCTCTAGGGTAACACATCACATTCTGGGGAACTCCTTAAACAGAGTTTACTATGTTACAAAAACAAACCCTCTTTATGGTACATGCACACTTGTCACATAGCACCATGTATAGGGAAGAAATACATAATCAAAAGTGAATCACCATCTATAGTGAAAGAAAAGATTCTTGATGGGAAGGAAATGCCCCCATCCCTCAAGATGATCAATAGAGACTGCCAAGATTTTAATAATTTCCATTTCTGTTAGGCACTTAAGATACCAAACATAACTTTAGAACTCATCTTTTATTTAACCTCCAATTAAAATTTTGCTCTCTAGCAAGTTTGCTGTCTTTAAAAAAATCAATCTTCAATCCTCAGTTAATATAAAACCACAGCTCAATGAAGTCTGCGTGTAACATACCGGCATTTAGTCATCTTCAGCTTTGAAAAGTTTCCTTTGATAAAACTATATATACTATATATACTTCCACTACAACTGCTTTTTTAGCCTCTAATCTTTGTGAGTCATGTTTCTTCAAATAAATAATTTTATGCTTGGACTAGGATAGGGCTCAGAAATAACTATTAATATTTAACAGCAAGTACTGTTAGTTAACTAAGCGCTATTTGAATAGCAAAGTACCTTTCATCTGGAGGCCTTAGAGTGCTGGCCAACCTGACTTGAGTTCAACAGAGTATGTTTAAGCTCCCTACTGTGTCAGACAGAAGACCACACACTGCTTTATCTTCTGCATGATGAGAACCGAAGTGGTCCAAAGGCCAAACAGTCTCAGCAGATGGGGAGCATAGAGAACAAGGATGATCAATACAGAAATCCTGCTGGCCAGCACAAGGATAAGAGGTCAGAACTTTTTACCTGCAGCTAATAGAGGAGTGTTCCTTCCTGCTCCTTTGAATGAGTCTGCCCCCTCATAGAGGGCTTGCTAGGAAATTGGAAAGGCTGAACTTGCTAACCTGCAGGCCTTTCGTCACTGAGGATATGGCATTTGCATCATCCAACAGTTCAAAGATTATTTCACAGGATGGAAATGTTTTGCTCTGCCACGTTGAAAACCTCGATAGGTAGCATGCAGCATTACTTCAGTGAAAGTTTCTTGTGTCAGAGGCCATACAAATATGGAATTTATAAGCCTGTACTCAATAAGGAGGATTTTATATGCATCTGAGATCTTTCTTTGGTAGGGAAAAAATACCTCTCTTCAGCTCACTTAGGTCAAAAACTCAGTCCAGTGACTCTGCTGGACCAAATACAAGCAATGGCCTGATCTTCTCCCCATACATACTGGGTTTGGCTGGGATAGAGTTAATTTTCAGGCCAGGTACACATGTCCACATGCTTTTTGCATGCAAAAAGACCATATTCTGCCTCTTCACTAAGTCAGCTAGAAGATATTTTGCCATGATAGTATTATCAGTGAACGCGAGCTAGGATCTCTTAGGAACTATGTAGTTATGGCTTAAGTGACTAGTTCACTTGCAGTCTGGATGATAATGTATTTGTCAGTGAGATGATATAGATGAAGCTCCATGTGATGGACTGCAAGAGCAGAGACTTTTTGCAGTTCTCAAGATGCTTCCAGATGTTGTCTGTATTCAGCGAAGGTTCAGCTGGTTGGACAATCCACCAAAATACTGCTGCATCAAGACCTGATTTGAATTTGTTCTTATTTTCCTCACTTGAGTCTTTTGAGATACATATATGTCTTTGGGAACAGTCCTTTAAACCTTGCATTAGGTATCAGAAAAGAAACAAATGTGGTGGCTGAACTAGCCAGGACAGTACTAGCTAGTACTGAAATTTGTGGGTGTGGGAGTGGTGGCATGAAGTCTGTTTCTTGGCTGAGAAGAAAACTTGAAGCTTTCCAGAACTGATGGATGACACCAGGAAGAATTTATGTCGTGAACACTAGTCATAAACAAAATACTGGACAACATCCAAGAAAGATGGAGAAATGATTGCTAAAGCTGAGAAGTACAATGTGTACTAAGTATTAAATAGTAGGAGAGTGAAGGGAGCAAGTGAGTCAGACAATAAACAAGTGGTGGAGGTGGAGCCCTAAATAAATTTAATCAGGCAGTAAAAATCTTGAAAAATTTTGAAGAAGAAAAGAGTGAAAGGAAAATGCCAAGAGGCTGGAAATGAAATAAAGGTGCAGAGAGAGAGAGAGTGATAGATTAAAATTGCCTTAATTTGAAAATGAAACCATAGGGGGAAAATTTATCATTGGACTGAGGAAATCAATAAAAAGCTCTGTCTTCCTTCATTCAGCATGCAATTTGGGTAAGTCAGCTTTAAAGCACAGAAGAAAACTATTTGTAGCCACAATGTGTATGGTTATTGGAGCCTGATACTTAGCTTTTATGCACCACTCCCCCACTGCCACGGCACTGGAGCAGATGTGGAGCTGAGGCATAGATTTGAAGGGTCTTGTCCAAGCACTCTATGGCTAAGCCAGTAGCCAAAACTAGCTGGTACTTGAGAAACCATGTACTGAAACCAGATGGTACTTTAACCCTTTCTTTCTTGCTCCTACATGACTCTGGCCTACATAATGGCACAACTAGCTGGGTCATCCCAAAGCATCTAGCACTAGAAGAAGATCAGAGCTTTGTAAGTCATTGTTTATGGCCGTGGACAGGGCCCAGACCCATGCATGTGCGCCTAGATCATAGATGCTTATGCCTGTTTATTTTCAGAAGCTCTATGACTTTTACCAAAGACAGCTGCTTGCTGTTTGCACCAGTAGGTTCCATCCTGTCAGAGCTGATTGGCTTCAATGGCTTCAAAGATCTAGATATATGCTAAGAATGACTATACGGTCTGATGCTGTGGAGAGCATATACTGTTAGGTGTGGAATGAGTTACCTCAGGGAGATGAAAACATTGCAGCACGCTGATGTGGCTCTCTGTTAGGAATAATGAGCCTTAGTAAGAGACACAGCTAACGAGTTAGCTTCAGGGTCATGCAGACAGAAATATGCTTAGCATGGGCAGCAGAGACAGAGTGATAGAGGGCTTATAACTTGGGATCAACATCATTAGCTTCTTTCTTCCTTCTACTTGTTTCGATTCTTGTACAGGGACATACAACCAGGGCTTCAGAAACTCACACAGCTTGATTGGTGCAAGCTGCCTTTTCAACACAGTAATGTTGTGTTGTGGGTTAACCCTGGCAGGCAGCTAAGCACCACACAACCATTAGCATGCTTCCCCCTCCCACCCCCAGTGGGGCAGAGGAAGAGGAAAGGATGAGTAAAAGCAAGAAAATTTGTGGGTCAAGATAAAAATTGTAAGTGAAGGAGAAGTAGAAGTGAGAAACAAACAAACCAACCAACCAAAACAAAACAGACAATGCAAGGGCAATCACTCACCACTTCCCATGGGTGGACCAATGCCCAGCCATAAGCAAAAAAACAAAAGATGGCTCATCTCCCTAAAACCCCTGTATTCTGTATCCTGGAAGGGGTTCACCTAAATCCTACATTTAGGCAACTAGTTGAACAGTTGATCCAGGTTGGTCCTACAGGGAAAG
>NW_008628820.1:10369-42343 GCF_000691845.1 Merops nubicus
TCATGGCATTGGGGAAACGTGGCTATCTGCAATTAGGTGACACACAATCTGTAGGCCCTCTTTCCCATCTTTCTCCCCTTGACTATAAGCACCAGTGAACTGACCACCCTAGGCTGAGCTCCTGGGTAGTTAAGGAAGATGAATCATGCCGCTCACCTTTTTGTCACCCTCAGCTCCATATAAAGATAGAATTACTTTCCATTCATTGATGCATTTGCTTGAAGGCAGATCAACAATAGCAGTTACTGAAAAAACAGATGCATGGAGCAGGAGAAATTGCTACAACATGCTTAACAATGAGGATATTCCCAGTTTTGGGGCACTCGTAATCAGAAGCTGGAAAACTCAGGCTCACACACCAAGTGATAGCGAGCAGATGACATTGCTATGCAACCGACGGAGAAGTTTTTAATTTCAAATCTTACCCTCCCAGGAGGGGAGAGTAATATCAGAGTTACTTCTGGATGAGCCTTTTTAATTTTTTTTTCCCCTGCTGTTAGGCATGTCATAAAAATGAACAGGGTATACTGTACAGCTTTCTATTTTCCCATTGGAGGAAAAGGAGAGAACATTTTTCCTAAGATGTGATGTAAATAACAAGAAGCTGCAGTTCTGTTAAATCATTGCTTTATTAGAGCAAAAGTGTCTTTTTTGCCTATCCATCAATGCCAAGTTTAACTCACAGATGTGTAAATCTTACAGTCTGGGCTTTCAGCTAGTAGATTCAAACACAAAAGATTTTGTATCCAATTTAACAGCAAACAGCAGTTGTCTACTTCTCTGCTTGCTGAATATGATCATTTATCAACAAAGCTAATGGACAGTGTCAGAGTTCCATCTCATGTATAGCAATGGCAGATTTACAAGTGTTAGCTGTCAGAAATAACTACAGGATACATCTAACAGTAAATAAGAATAGTCTTGAAGATGTTGAAACAAGCTGATAAAAAGGTTATCTCTATCCTAGCACATTTTCACTGCTTAAGTCTTTTCTTGTCTGCACCCCATCCCCCTGTCTGGACTAGTCTGTTCTGTATTTACCTTTTTTACTCTGGAAAAGATTGTTAAAATTACAGCTGAGGATCAGCTGGGTAACACACACTGATAATTTCAGTTGCTGCTAAGTGGTGCTTATCCTAAGTCAAGGACTTTTCAGCTCCTCATGCTCTGCCAGCGAGGAGATGCACAAGAAGCTGGGAGGGAGCATGGCCAGGACAGCTGACCTGAACTAGCCCAAGGGATACTCCCTATCACAGAACACCAGGCCCAGTGTACAAACTGGGGGGAGTTGGCCAGGGGGGGCCGATTGCTGCTCGAGCATTGCTCAGCAGACAGTGACCAACGGCACTGTGGATCATTTGTCTTTTCTTGGGTTTAATTTCTCTCTCTTTTTGTTATATTAATTTTAATTATTATTACTACTACTACATTTTATGTTATTATTGTTATTATTATTATATTTTGGTTTATTTATTAAACTGTTCTTATGTCAGCCCATGAGTTTTACTTTTTTTTTTCAATTCTCCTCCAAAATCTCACTGGCAAAGAGGGAGCACCTGTGTGGTGTTCAGTTGCTGACTGGGGTTAAACCGTGACAGTTCCCAAGATGTTTGTGCAAGTTCACTGGCAGGGTGCAGATCCCACCCTGCATGACCAGCAGCCACAGTCTTGCTCTTTCAGCTGCTTTTTCTAGTGTTCAGGTTGTGTGAACACCCCAACACACAATTCACAAGCATTGTTGCCATGCTTAGCATTAGATTAACTCTTAATAGCTTTATCAAGAGGAGATTCCACTGCATTAAAAAATTTAATGTATGTATAAAAATGCATATATAGAAACCCAAATATTTACTGAGTAAAAATTCACTTAAAAGGCAGCTTAAAAGACTTATGCAGCTTAAAAGGATATAAATTCTGAACTTGCTTCATACTCATACTCTCTTGAGCACAAAAAAAAATATTTGCAAACACTGCGACAATACCAGGCTATTTGACAGTGGAAATAAAACATGCTTTCATTTAGGAAGCAGGCTGGACTGCCAAAACTGCTGTGTGCCATCAGCAATACAACTGTGTGTGGAATACAGACAAAAATTGTATTCTGTGCCTCTTGTAGGATTTTGCTCACCTGAGACATACTCTGCTCTTGTCAGTGTCCTGTTTCATTAAACATGACATTCTTCTGTTGGCTTTTTTCCCAGTGAGGGGAATCTGAAAAAAAGTGTTGTGCCAAAGCACCCGTGGCATGGTCCAGCTGCCTTCTCTCTTACGCTGAACTTCTGTTACTATGGTAACTATCCAGTTGTAACAGGATTGGGGTAGCAAATCACTTTTGGCAATTATTTCTTAATGTCCTCAAATCCAAGGGAACTCTTGCTTATACTTCTATATCTACATATGTCCTGGGGAACATAGGTACTCACTAATTACAAACCTCTGTATAGCCATGCCTGCAAAAAGGAAACTAAAACCTGCAGCTGGCAAGAAACCCACATCCCATGCTGTCAGAGGGATCTCTGCCATATGCAGAGGCAAGGCTACGTGCATTTTACACATTCATGGCATAAACTTGGTTTCAGGGGTGGACTACAGAAACTAGTACTGAGAATCAAAGCCTGAGACCTTGAAAAAAAGCTCTGGTGCATACAGCTTGCCTGTCAGATCACCACATCTCACTGTCTTGCTCTGATACACTATTTGGCTTTTCAATAGATTAAACTGTTCTAGCACAATCCAAGCTGTCCATGTGTCTCAGTTCATGGCTTATGGTGTAACAACCACAGTTCAATGACACCACAATGCAAACCACTATGATGCAGCACAGACAAAAACAAGAGCATTAAATCTGCTGACTGATTTTGCTGTAGGATATGTTGGGATATCAAAGTAGAGTTCACCCTAAGTTCTCTCAATGGTAACTGATGGGCTGATGAAGCTGAAATGAGTCTTTGTAGTACTAATAGTCATTAAAAGGTTAATAATTGATGAAAATGTATTTCAAGCAGTTATTTTTAATCATCTTCAGCTTGCAGTATACAAATTTCATTAATTTTTCTGCTACCTTGAAGAATAGACCAAGTTAGAATTTCTAACTGAAAAACAAGTAGTTATGCACAGGATTCATGGGCTTGTCTCACTTCTGGCAAAGGATGAAAAGGGAAAGGAACTGCAGTCAATTTTTCTTTGCATTAACTTTGAAGTAGTCATAGTAATAATCAGGAAGAAACTACATAAAATTTTGGACTATACTTTCAAGTTTTGTTGCCAGATCTTTATTAGTTATGAATGTTTAATAATTTTTTTCCAAAACAATTCATTTCTGGGCTGGGAAAAGCTCTTGAGTAGCCATAGATACACTGATACATTTTATTGCAAAATCATTCTTATTTTACTAAGGGAATGCTACACAGATTTAAGTGTTCACCAAGATAAATTACATCTTCATTACAAGGCCTTACCAAGAGACAGACTGGCAAATCTCTCTCTTGCATAAGCAAGACACCCCATGGTCTTATGTCCTCACCAGGCGCTAAAGGGTTGTGGTGGCTTGTTTTATTTTAATCTTAACATAATGTGGTTTGCTGGGAGATACTATTTCTTCTCTTGGGTGAATTGAAATATGAAAACAAACGGAGGACACACCAGCTTTATGTCTGAACCAGAAAGAAGAGACTTCAAGCAGAAATTTGAGAGGGCTGATCTGAGTTTGATTCTGTTTATCACTCAGCTTAGAGGGAGAGGAAACGGAGCAGAGAGGAGCAGCCCCGAGGGGAATGGTGAGCACAGTGTTAGGCACAGGGGACAGAGACACACACAGGTCGTTAGTGCCATGGGGCATATAAGCTACATTCATGTATATGAGGTGGTTGGAACCATTTAAATTGGAGGGAGTAAGTGCAGAGAGACATTTTGAGACAACAGCATTGATGTGATAAGCTAAGCTAGAGATTAGTCTCACTGGGCAAAGCGATGTGTAAACAACAAGTCTGAAAAACAATTTACCAAACTTCCTGCATAAGCAGAAACTGGTACATTATCAATACAGAATTCCCTTCCTAGCCTTTGTTCACTGACCATTTGTAGTTCTGCAGGACACCATTGCAAAGGCCTGATAAAGGTCCTCTCTAGTGCAGTTTTTGCAAGGAGCCAAGAAAGCCTACGACCGAAATTCCCCAGATTTTGGCACTCAGTATTAGGTAAACAGTATAATTTGTAAAATATCTCAAATTATCCTTGTGAGAGCCTAGGAGATGAGTTCAAAAGGCAACCAAAATCGCATGGGTTCATGTTTAAAACAACTAATTTTGTGAGGGGTTTGTTTGTTTGTTTTTAAAAAGGTGAATAAAACAGGTGATAAAGCCTTGGAAGCTGCTTGTGTCATCAGCTAAGAGATATGCAAGAGCATGATGAATCCAGTCAGGGGAAGATCAAAGTTATATGACTGAAAATACCCTAGGTCTGCTATTCTGGAGAGTTGAGTGGCTTGCTTAAATTGGACTATATGATGGGCAAAACATCTGTTCTGCAAACTGTCTCTCTGCAGGAGCTGGCACACTCCACAATTTCTCCTGTTTGCGTTGGAGGTCTGCAAGATGAGCCCTGCACTTTTCCTTACACAACTGCTTTTCAGTAGATGCAAGAAGATGTGAAAGGTTTGCAAAAGCATTTTGGCAGAGGCCATCTTTATTCACAAAGTCCAAAGTTAGTGGAGTACCAGTATCCCTTACATTAAGCATCTGAACAGAGTCAGAGCAGCCTCCACAGAGCTACGTGGTTCCCAGGATGCAGTCCTTGGAGGACTAGTCAAGTCCCTGGCTGTTTCTCAAGAAGAGGCCACAGCAATAATTCAGCATGTAAACTCTGAAGCACTGCTGGCAAGTTTTCTATGGTTTGTGAAAAAACAAGGAAGATATTGAATTATTAAACTCGCTTCAAGTGTTTCAAAATATGCAGAGGAATCCCTGCTTCTGAGTCTTGCTACCAAGGAAATCTATTATTTAAGATTTCAATATTCAGTATGCTTCACAGGATTTTCTGCACTGAAAAAGAACATTGTTCATTTAGCAAGTGTACTGAGGCCCTGACAATAGACTTACTTTTCCTAGGAGGAATGGTGCAGAATCTTGAAGGGACAGTAGATGGATCTAAGATGGTTATTTAAACACTTTTTTTGACTTAAACACACTGACATACAGAATCTAATCTGCTTTTATTCATTCATCTTGTTGAATGGCTAAGAGTAGGTGAAGACCACCTTACTTAAAACTTGCCGTGACTATAGCATTTAGGAGCAAACCCCAGTGCTCCAAACAGGCTGAGCTATCAGAGGCACTGGATGCACTTTTGAACAGTGCATTTTCAACATCTTGAAGCATACATTGAAGCAGCACCAATGTGGAGCAGCACCAATGTGGAGCAGCTTCTCCTGCATGCTTTTCCTTGTAATGATCACTATTCAGTGTGTAGTCTTCCCAACTTTAACTGAAGCAGATGACTCCTCTCTACTATGGTTTATCTCCATTTTGCCTTTTTTTGAGCTGATGCTCAAAATTTTGCTTTGTGTTTTGCACTAACCTACGTTTGATAGCGAAGAGACACAGTTCAAAGCAGAGATCAAGGGGAACAAAGACAGCTACCTTCTCCTCATCCTGACCTGGTCAGTTGGTTTAGCAACTTTTTTTGCATCTTTATTGAGAATGAGCCTGGCATTTCTTCTGACTCAGTGAGGAAAAAAATCATCTCACACTGTACTTTAACTATCACACCTCGCTTTAAATACACATTGGCAAAAGCTTCTCTTCCGTGACTAACAGTCTAGTCAATTTGAGCACCATGAAGTTATTCCTCTGCCACATAATCCTGAGTCTCCCCCTGCACTCCCTTTATTTTCTGCCAGGTGGATACAGACTTATCTGTGTGTCTTCAATAAGTGATTCAAACTTTGTTTTACTTGCTTTCAAATTCACAGTGACTAGATCTTCCTCACCTCATCTCAGTGCATTTTAAATGGGTTATTTATTTCAAACAGAAGAATTTCCAACAGGACTGTTTTTCTACCTGCAGATACAAATACAAACAGGATTGCCAGCAGGTACATTGCAATTAGAAACATTTGCAAGGTGCTGACAGAAACAAGACATTCCGCTTTGACCTTTACAAGCCAAATCATCAATAACAGAATCAATAAATTCCTTGGGAAGCTACAAAACCCCCCAGGTGAGCACAGTCCTCATGGCTAAATGCAGAAGGATGTGCAAGCTGTGAGGAACATTCTGCTGTGTTAATACCATCATCTGCATCCCAGGGAACTCCTCACTCTCTTCTGGGGCATCCAGCACCAGCTCCTGGCAGATGTCAGATGCTTGGGCTTGGCAGCCAGCACAAGCTTGGCACTTTTTTTACCTGTGTTGCCACAGCAACTCAGCATGCCCACTTTGTGGGAAGACAGTCACCTGTTTCTATAGGAACAAAGCGTCCAGGCCTGCGATGAAACTTCAGCTTGGGAAAACATGAAATTTGGCCAATAAAAAGAAAATCAGAGAATGGAAGGCAAATTAAGAGGAGACTCTGTATTGCATGTGCGTAGGACCCTTCAGACAGACAGTCAGGGAATATTTACTCTGGCCCAGGACTAAGTAAATTTGGACTCTGACTGGAGTGTTAAGTCACCAATTGCACACACTGAGACAGCTCTATAAGAACATGAATTGAGATTTCTCCCCCCCCAGTGACAATTTTAGTATTTACAATATCTGGTCAAAAGTTGTAATGTGGGACTGGGGTATGGAGAGGTCGGGTTATTTTCAATACAAATTTCTCTAAATTTTTGCTGCTAGCCTAGGAAAATCACACAGCTCCTGGTCTGAGTAGATTTATATACCTGTGGAAAGGAATAAAATGAAGCAAGATTATTCTCGGTAATGATTGTCTGAAAATAAGTATGTTAATAAGACCATTTAAAGTAATCTTCCAGTAGTGTATCATTTTTATTTAAAAAAAATATACAGGAAAAACCTGCATTAAAGACAGTTACCAAAACCCCCAAAATAATAAAAAGAAAACCTAGACCCTAAAGACCCTGTGTATAGGTCTGGCTTGCCACTGAACATCTCAAACAGCACTGGGCACCCTGAATCCCACACCCAGCTCAGCTGAACCAACTCTTGGACCTGCATAGGCTGTGCTGATCTGAGCTACAGTGATTACAAAGGGAGCTCCAAAACTTACCTCAGCTGCAGACACCTCATTTTAGGCATCTCAGTTTCAGGCTAAATTGTGCACTGCAGGGATTCTTAAAATAATCAAAATTGAACTGTAAGGGATTTAAGATGTTAGGTTTCGGGTTTGGTTTGTTTCTGTTGGGCTTTTTTTTCTGTCATCTTCTACCCCGTAATTTTTAAACATTTAACAATGTGTATGGATGAAAAATGGGAAAATACCTCAACTTGAGAAAAACAGTCATGGTACTTTCAACATCATTCTTCAAAGAAAAGAAATTGCTACAAGCTAGTGCTTATATGAGCAGAGAGAATGGTTCTGTGTGTAAAACACATGCTGATATCTAACTGCAGAACATCTCACACAAAAGAAGTGCTATTGATCAGTACACAACTGAAAAGCAGAACATGCATTGCATTCACCTGCTGCTGCTGGTTTTCCTGCCTTTAACTCTTTGGAATTAAACTCTGGGCTTGTGAGTAACCAGTCGGTCTTTGACCATGGATCCTAGGGGTTGGAAAGCCTCAGATGAGCTTGTCTAAAATCTGCTGCTGCCAAGAGGACAGTTCTGCTTGACCAAGGCTTGGCAAGAGCTACAGCACATCAGTTCCAAGTTGTAAGCATGAAAATTAAATTCACTTTTTAATTACAGTTGTGGTATAGCAGGGTATCAGTAGCTGTGTGCACACCCGGTGCACTTGAATCTCTGTAATTGAAAAGCCACAATTAGTTGACTTGCTGTTACAGGACCTCAGTGGATGGGAATTTGAGTCAATTCTTGAAATTCTCCCAGGCAGCTCTCACTATCTCACCCAGTTTGTGTGCTTAAATGTGTTAACATTAGGCATGATCCCTGCTACAGGGTTAAGTAGTTAATGCAAATTATTCCTACAGAAACAGTAATGTAAGACCAAGGAGAGTCTTCTCTGCATAGTTAAGACATTTCAGAGATGCTTCGTCTACACTAATGACAATCAATAGCAATAGCAACACATTGTGCACATTCTGGAGTGCTCATGCAGGACCATGGGGTACAGGAACTGAGCAGAACCAGTTTCAAGTGTCTCACCTTGCCCAGCTGATGGTGTGCTGCAGAGCTCGGCAAGAGAGACTCTTGTCATCCTGTCAGCAACTGACTGTCCTGGCTGGGAGATCCAATTCCCCACCGTGAGCTAAATTCCCTTTTCTCTTTTTTACAAACATTGTCTACGGGTATCTGAGCAACCCCAGTTACATATTTCACCTTCCCCTTGTGTCAGCCTTGACGTTCATCTCCCACCTCTTGGCTAGCTGAATCAACTCAAGGTGGTAAAGAAAATATCCAGAAGAAGAAACAGATGAAAAAGCACTAGTTTAAGGAGAGAAATGACCTCCTTAAGGTGCTTCACTGGGCAGAGTTGTCCACAGTACAGAGGTACACAAAGGAAAACTGTTCAGCTGAGCCCAGTGACTTCACTGATAAGACTTTTCTGCCTCTCATTTGTAATAGATGAGTATAGCTTCATATAAACTAACACATTGCTCTCCAGCTATATTATTTGATTATTATTATCTCTGCAAGCTTTCACCTGTAATTTCTAGTCATCCAATTCTGGTCTATTAGGATTTTGTCTTGTACAAACCTGTCATCTTTTTACATAAACACCACCTACATCCTATTACTTTCAGCAAAGAGAAAATGATTTTTAAAAAATCATTAAGTGAACCCATTCATTCAATTCAAATTTCCTAAAGAACACTTCTCTACCTTCTAAGAGCTATTTCTACCTCTAAAACCATTGAATATGATAGTCTTAATCTGAGTTGCAGGTATTAAAAAAGAGCAAACAAGACAGACACAGCCACTGAATATCCCTACAACTCTACATTATAAAATTCCTCCTTTTTAAAGAATATCATTTTTCCCAAATACACCAGCTACCATGCCATATGCAAAAAGACGGTGTGGAAAAAACTGCTGGATAATTAACTATCCAAATTTACACATTTTGTCCTGTAATCCAATATTGTAGGAAAAGTTGTTTGTGATTAATTTACAGAAACACACATATGGCCACAGGACTCCAACAGCTCTACGCTAAAAGGAAAAAATCAGCTACTGCTGCTGTCAGCCTGCTGTTTTGCAGTAAGGATGAGTGAAGACACATGTGGGAAACTATGGTAAACAGAGGTATGTGGTCTTCAGAATATGATAGGTGGGTTACGCTCTTCAACAACAGAATCTGCATGAAACTGAACTATGGATTAACAGGAATTGTTACCATGAAAAAGTGAGTTTGTGCACACATTCCTAGAATCAAAGGGTAATTTGGGTGTGAAACAACCTCATGAAGAAGCAGCCTCTGGAAGTCCCAGTACAGACAAGGCTGCACAGAGTTGCATCCAGTCAGCTCTGGAAAGCCCACGAGAGCAGAGACTCCACGACGTCTCCAGCAGGCTCTTCCAGTCACAGTTTCCACAGAACCCTATTAAAGAGCTGTGCTGGAAGCATTCATACAAAGAGCTGAAGTTCTTTATTTCTCCGGCATAGAAAAAGTCACAGAAGCTGCTTTGCAAAACACCTTATGAACACCAGCTCACGTGGAACGCACAACACTTGCAGGAATGTGTCTGTTAGATCTCATCTCCAGCAACACAGGTTAATTACAAGAGAAAACCAGACTGTCAGCAGCTCCATTTCAAAAGCCACGTAAGGCTGTGATCCTAATACAAACAAGTAGACCATGAGCATATCGCTGCCTTCAAAAAAACCATTTTCACTTTCACAAATGAACCATGATTTGTGATGTTCAGTCTGATGTCCAACAGTTTGGGCATTTATTATAAAATTTATAATCTGCAACAAATCTTTCAAATATTAGAATAATGTAAGTAAAACTTAAAAGTTACACTTCAGCCACATTTAAGAAATAGTATCATATCTGGATTAGAAAGTTGAAAAAATGTCAAATGGCCCTTTGTTGCTAAGCTACTCGTGCAAAGCAAGTTATGAGTAATAAGGGATCTATTCAAAACTTCAAAGGAAATCAGAGGCTTTTAGAACTATGACAATTCATCTTAAATTACATCTTAAAAATCCTCAAAGTGTCTGAAGTTTTGAAAGCCTGTCTTGGGGGAAATGAGCAACTCTGCTCATCTCACCAGGAAGTCCACTTTGGAACTTGGAAATAAGTGTCCCTCATGTCAAATTATGTCTGTTTTTCAACTACACACTTGGATGTGTTCTGAATTTCAATAGTTGTAAAAAGATGCTTAAAATAGGTCTTTTCCCAATTGGAAATGTAGAATGTCATGCTTAAAGAGGCCCTCCTGAAGTGTTCTAGAAGGAATCACTGTAGGGATATCACCCTTGGCAGTCAGAGCAATGAACACTGTAGGTGGAATTGAAACATTTGGGGGCGATTCCACTTCTTCCAAAGCACACAGGTCAAAGAGCCACACTACAGACCTATATGCTAGAGAATGAGAAAGGGGAAATGTGTCACTCTTCTACAATGACATTTTATGAGCTAGTAAGTTCATAAAAAAATAGTTTTATTTCTGAAAAATCCCTTTCAAACTGTGATTTAATGTGCAGATTCTGTGGGCATAACTTCCACAAATCTGTGTGATGGGCTTATGTTTTTGTTGGGTTTTTATTGGTTTTTAAAACCGCAAAATCAGGATGCAGCAGTGTGTTGTAAAAGGCAGAAGATGTATTTCCAAGATAATAATATCACTTCTTGTGAGGGAGAAAGAGCTGTTGAATTCAACTGCATGTAGCATGAGCCACTGATGTTATGAAGTCACCAACGCATAAGGTTTATGCCCATCTTTTAAAATCAAGTGGGTGTTGCACAGTTTTGTGATGCAGGAATTTTTCTAGAAAAGCAGCTAAGGATTAGGTATGATAGAAGACACACCTACATGGAGGTTTCTGTGGCTTCTGCCCCAAATCAGCTTCGCTTGGAGAAAAAATGCATGGGAGGAAACAATAGAACAAATTTTTCCACCTTAGTATGTAATGTTCTGACTCTCCTAGAGCAGATACAAGTGATGCAGTGAAATAATAAAACCACTGTAAACAAATCAGTAGAACTGGCTTTTTTTTGTTAGTGATGATCTACTGAATTATCACATTCTTCAAATTCCTTATATTCATTGACTGGGTGGTTTTATTACAGATGCTTTTCTATAAACAATTCTCTCTTAATGAACATGCAAACATCTCCTTGATCAACCACATCACTTCAGACTGGCTTTTCTGACCTTGTTTTAATGAGTCTTTGAAAATTTAAGAATTCCAGAACCAGAACCGGTGTATTTACAAATTGGATTTTCCTATAAGCAGTTGTCTCCCTCTCATTTACAAAAGACAACAAAACCCAGAGGTTTTAAAAATACAACTAGCAAATAGTTGTTAAAATTTATCATTCCTTTTCACGATCAGCAGCATGCAGCAGCTAGCTATAAAGCAGTCTTACTAATGGATTACTACAATTTATAACTGGGATTTTAGTCTGTAGGCCTTCAACAGCAGACTGCAGTATAAATGCCATCCTATTATATTTTTCATGTTTCTCATGTGTGGACAAAAATATTTTATGAATGGTCTCTTGGCAGACTTACTATTAATATACTGTACTCTGGTATTTACTTCTTCAAGCTACTGTTTTAATTAAACAAAATATGTGTCTATGGCTGTAAAATGTCATAAATTACATGAAGAGTTTATCCAAAAATATGTTCCAAGACCTGGGAGACTGCAGATGTCCCTTCTTTTCCATACCAGCTCCTTGTTTGACACCGAAAACACAGTAATTAAGCCTCTCAGAAAACTAAAGAGTTTGTTTCTTGGTGAACTACCACCCAGAGACAGCAAAGAGCATCAGTTCAAGAGAGTATTTACCTGACATTAACAAGGTAATAGGAGAATATTCTTCTGATGTCACATGCTACTTCTAGTCTTATTTCCTCTGAAAATGCAGCTGTTCTCTGGTCAATCTCTGCACAGCACATTAGAGCCTATTCCCTTCCTCCTCTCCCCATCCAGTAACTCTGAATCTGCAGGCCAGCTTCAACAGAAGTTGGGTACCGTATCATTTTGCTGAGCACAAACTTACTGTAAAAATCATTTTAACAAACTGAAAGCTTATGGGAACATCCATTTAGTTTCAACAGGGTACCTCACTGAACCAATGCCAAAGAACTGAAAGTTGTACTAGCACAGAACACCCCCTTCCCCATATTTCAGGAAACTAACATGTTACATCCTCAGAGATGTGCAAATTCTTAAAAAAATTACATCATTCGCTGATAAGGTAGCTTGGGAAACATCACTTAGAAATATTTGATATAAATATTGAACTCTTCCTCTATAATAAAAACCCATAGTATATAACCATCAGAAGTTGCAGGATAACTTTAGCTACTTGTTGTGAACTAGATGCCACGACAACAAAATTGTAGCGCAGATACTTTTAAAAAAAAACACTTCAACAAAATTTCTTTTTTTTTAAAAAATTAAGTTACCCAAGCTAATTGATTATAAATTCGTGACAGTCAAGATATCGAAGTATGAAGTTCTGCATAATAGCTTATCTGACCTCACGAAGCTGAACAAAGCCAGGAGCAAGGTCCTGCACCTGGGTAGAGGCAACCCCAGGCAAAAATACAGGCTAGAATGGATTGAGAACAGCCTTCCCAGGAAGGACCTGGGCATGCTGGCTGACAAGAAGCTCAGTGAGACCCAGCAATGTACGTTTGCAGCCCAGAAAGCCAACCATATCCTAGGCTGCACAAAAAAAAGCATGACCAACATGTCAGGGGAGGAGATTCTGCTGCTCTGCTCTCCTCTCCTGAGACCCCATCTGGACTACTGAGTCCAGTGCTGAAGTTCTCAGCACAAGACAGACATGGACCTGTTGGAGTGGATCCAGAAGAGGGCCACAAAAGTTGGCCTATGAAGAAATGCTGAAAGAAATGGTGTTCAGCGTGGAGAGGAGAAGGCTCCAGGGAGACGTTACAGAAGCCTTCTAGTAATTAAAGAGAGCCTACAGGAAAGATGGGGAGGGACTTTTCACAAGGGCATGTAGCGATAGGACAACGGTCATGGCTTTATACTGAAAAAGGGTAGATTTAGATTAGTTACTAGGAAGAAATTCTTTCCTATGAGGGTGGTGAGATTCTGAAACAGGTTGCCCAGAGAGGCTGTAGATGACCTGCCCTTGGAGGTATTCAAGACCAGGTTGGATGGGGCTTTGAGCAGTCTGGTCTAGTGGAAGGTGTCCCTGCCCATGGCAGTGGGGTTGGAAGCAGACGATCTTTAAGGTTCCTTCCAAGTGAAACCATTCTATGATTCTATGATCATCCGAAAAGAATGCAGAAACGCTTGCTATTAATGCTCAGCATGTTGCACCTCAGGATTGACCTTTTTCTCTCCCCAGTTTATTTGGATCCCCACAGCACACAGGTCCAAATGACAGCCTCATGTTGATTCATGGATGATGCCATGCAGGTACCTCCAGGTTCTCCCATTTACTAGGCCAGATTTAGATATTCCATTTCTATTATAAACAGAAACACTTCTGAATTGAGTGCTTGATGCTGATTGACAATAAATAAATCAGAAACTAACTACCAACAACAACCATTCAAAAGTTTTCAAGACTAACACATTTGCATATTGAGACTTCCAACAGTGTCTCTTTTGCACGTCATAGTCTTGCTCCTTATCAGTAAACTCAGTATCTCAATATTACTCAGTTTCCAACCGGGTGTTACCATTTCCAGGAAAAGTACAGTTTCAACAAGCCCTGGAATAGCCTCTTCTTCCCCCATGGACAAATGCAGCCCAATATCCAGGAAGTTTACTCCAACCCCATGAGGATCTGACCTGGAAGAACTACCACAGCAGAACGCCTCTGCACTCAATGCCTTGTTAGATTTGCAAGGGCAAGTTCCAATTTGGTTGTTTTCCTTGCTTCATATTTAAGGTATTTAAGACATGCCAATACCTTATGACACTGAATGTAACTGATTGCATCAGGGTCTTTCTTGTTTCAGGATGACAATCCTGAAGTCTCCAAGAGGACAACTTCCTTCAGATTGGGAACAAACTTTCAGAAAATAAAGGGGGACACTAACTGCAGACTTCAAAAGCTGCCAGACCTAAGGTAGGTTCACATCCATGATGAACACCTGGACTTAGTGAAGCATTCAAGAAGTCATAAGCTGTTGATAAATATGGCCTATGTCCTAAGGCAAGGGATAACGTCGTTGATGTACTGTGTCACAACAGCTACTTAAGACACTTTCTCTTGTCCTTCTGGGTAAAGGCAGATAAGGACAATTGAAGCACAAAAGGCAGGACACTGACAAAGTAACCTGCTAAAATAAAAAAGCCTGAGAGGAAGGCAATTAATGAAATTAATTCTCTCACACAGAAGACCATCCCTGTCAGATCTTGAGTGACTGAAACATGAGAAATTCCTCAGTATCCTATGGAAGATGTAAGGTTTAGCCATTAATGGCAAAATATATCTATTTTAAGTCACCACAGTAATCTTGCATTTGTGACAGAAAACATAATAAAATTCAATTAGCATTTTGTTTTTCCAACAGAGCACTGATGTTTCTGCTCAGCAGAAGAGCAGTTCAGAGCTTTGTGGTACAAATCTTCACAGAGAATGCATTGCCAAATTGTAACAGAAAACATTTATGATCCTTCTAGATGACAAAAATGATGACATTACCACTGTCTCTTCTAAAATAACTTGTGACCTATGAGCAACAACTGACAACCAGATCCTTTTCTAACTTCAAGTCCAATAAATGAGAGGGCACTGAAGAGATGACAGCTCAGATTAGCATAGCCAGTCACTGTCAGATAGCAATTTAACTTTTTTTAAAGGGTATTATAAAAATATTTTTTAAGAATACTGAAGTATTAATGCCATCACAAATCTGGCTTCTCAGGAAGAAAAAATACTCATTCAGTGCAACAGGAGAATGTAAACAGCACTAGATGTCATAGAATACAATGCTTACAGATACGAATGACAACATCTGGAAGGGGGGTAGCTGCTTTCCTACTTTTTTTCTCCAAACCACTATTAGACAGCAGATTGCTGCCTCATAACAACATATTTTTAATAATGGAGTAAAAAGCACTCACTGACTCAAACACCTTCATTTAATACCACTACAACCTGTCGTATATTTTTAGGTACTTCTCTGGTGCTTACCCTGGTACCTGCAGGCCACAAGCTGTCATGTTTTTACCTTCAGAATGTGTCATGACAAGGGACGGCTGGTACCAGTGAGGTCACACAAAGTTTTGTGGGAGACCAAGACCCCCTGCCTCTCTTCTGAGTTCTCAGCTAGTGTCTTAAGCTTGCGCAAACCTTTCTGTAGGATATTATCAATGGAAAATACAAAAACAATCTGCAAAAATGCATAATGTAAAATTATTTTTTTATTATTTGATGTAAATTTTCTGTTTTACTAAAGGTATTCTTTGTTTACAAAGACAAAAATGTATCTGGATCACTTGCAAGTCAAATAGAGATATCAGATGAAAAAGAACATTTTTCAGTGACCGGTTACCTGAGTTACAGTGCAATATTTAATTTCAGACAGTATTGCTCTTAAGACTTTTTACAGTAAGAAACAGGCTTTTTTAAGTCAAAACCTAAATCAGTGCTTGCCATAAATTTAAGAGTTCTCACGAACCAACAACATGAAATACCTTACATAATGTATACTATACATTTTTGCTTGCATCTACAATAAATTAATACCCTGACGACTTAAGTATTAGCAAAAATATTTACAAAACCAAGATAAAACACAGTATAAAATTTTTTCAAAGATACATTTCTTCCAAGAAACAGTTTGGTACCAAGAGTGAAATTTCAAGTCTTACAAAATTGCTTCTCACTTATTTAGATTCACGAAGGTAAATAAATAAGATTTATTTATACAAACATTGAAATTCTCATATGGGTTTATGCAGTGAAAGCATGTATCTCTTCTTGGGAGTATCCAAGATCCTTCAGATATCTGAAAGTCAGAAATCAAGTTTGTAATATTAATATTTGGAACCCAAAGCTCACCACAGACACAGCTGAGGCATAACTTCAGCACCACTATCTTGTTTGTATTCAGCCATGCACAATGAAGTTTACCTTTGTGAATACGTTTAGAAAACAACTCATGCCCAGTAGCTCATAGGCACTACATGATCTTTTAGGATACCGAATAAAATTCTAAAAACAAATACAGATATCATTTGAATTATCTCACATTTCTCAAGAGGCAGCCAGTTCCACCCTCCACTAGATCCATGCACCTGACTTCAGTAGGGCTGCTGAAATGCAAATAACACCCATACTGAATTCGGTACAGAATTAAATGCATTAATTGCAGCATTTAAAACCTTGAGGGAAAAAAGAGTCATTCCTAAAGAGAAGCTCTTAGAAAATTTTGGACAACTTACTAGACCTCATTAAATTTACATATTACTGACATTTACTTAGCTACACATTAAATGTGCTCCTCTAGTATAATGCCACTATGATGTTGGGTTCTTTTTTTTTTAAATTTACTTAAAAAAATTTCTTATAAAGCAGAAAACAAAGCCATTTTTGAAAGACCACTAGGTCAGAAACACTATAGCTGGTTAGGTGATAAATTTTTTTTTCAAAAATCATCATTCTCTAGTTCATAATTTAAAATACTCACTGCACTCCTTGTTCTGTAAAAGGTGTTGGACCACAGATGCAGATAAGCACTTTGGAGTCTTTTCTGCTTCTCTTTACAAAATCAGAGAGAAGAGATGAAGAAATCTTCCCCTGTTTACCCAACCAGCCCTTTGTTGGTTGTGAAAGAATGAACTGAACCTCAAACCTGGTAAGCAGAAGAATATTCAATAAGTATTGCTGCTGATGAGAAATCTGCTACACAAGATGGTAGTGACTGAGACATTGATGCCTCCTGTGATAACTTTCCTGTCCTGCTCAGCTCCCTCTGCACAGTATCAGATCTCACAGACACTTGGTTGTTCCTACCAAACAGGTGAGTAAAATCTCCTCCAGTATTGTGTACTTAAATATTTAACCCAATCTTTCAATCTTAAAAATTTTAGCTCTATATTTTACCTTATAAAAATCACCAGCTGGTACCAACTAAGAGTCTAAAACATTATTTTCCTGTTCCTTTATTCACTTACACGTATGCTGGTGTAGCTCAATACACAAGTAGTAAAGTAAAAATGATTAGCCAAACTTATGAAAATGCCAGTACAATTTTGTTAAAGAGAAAATATTATAACAGCTTCAAAAACTCACTAACAGTAGCTACTGAGTAAAAACAAGCCCTCATGCATCAGGCTTCTATTGAAAGGGAGAAAGAGTTTTTAATGTGAATTTGCACAATGTCTAGACTATGACTCCCTGGATGTGGCAGACATCACCAGGTTGTGAAATAATATTTTCACTTAATTTTATGTGAATAAATGTTAATTGAAATTTTATATTAATAAGTGTTCCTTAACAATGAATTTGTTCATAAAATTTCAACTAAGAATTAAGGAGTCATAAACAAAACGTACTTCCATCATGTAAAAATCTAGGCAGTGACAATTTATCTAGTGACAAAAGCCAGGGTACTGAAATTAAAAGGCAACCTGACATTCTTATGTTTCCTGACAGAACTATGACTGACTAAACAAAATTGATATTACATGTGCACTAGTGCATTTTAATCTGCAATTACAGTGTAACTGAGGTAAAAAAAAAAATCAACAACTAGACAGTAAGTAAAAATACAAGCCAAATTAAAACTTCAAATTTCTAGATAAATACTTTCTCAACTAAGTGACATCAAAGAGGCTTTTCAAGATTTCCCTAAACTCAGAATATTGTTCTCAGGGTACACTATTCTCTACCTTTTCTGTGCTTCTCTTTGCATACCTGTATTTTCTATTGCTAAAGCTAATTTTATTCACCTTCAAAAAGCTTCTCAGACAGTCTCAACAATCCTCTCACCTAACATATAGTCACCTCCAATAAAGGGCTTCCTAGGGACCTAGAGAGCATAATGATACACCCTGCTGCTTTGCACCTGTGACCAATACAAACACACCTCCTTCTAATCCTTGGGTCTCATTAAATCATTAGCTAAGAGTTTCCAGCACCGGGATGTGTCCTTCTGCCAAAGCTGTATAGTTAGTCTAAGCCCCAACACTTGTCCTCCTACCCACTGGGATGGTACAAGTTGTTCTCCACAAGACTTTTAAATACCTTTCATCTTTAAGAGCTAATTGTTCTAGCTGGCTTCTCCAAAGTATGTCATCTTCTGTTTTGTTGAAGAAGATCAGCTTCACTCTCCTTAAAAAGGAAAAAAAAAAAAAAATTAACTGCAGACTGTTTCTGTATTTGAAGCACACGCTAAAGAAACAGAACTTACTGCATTATACAAGAAGCTTTTTACTTACATTGTTTGGTTGTCTTTTTTTTTTGCAACTCTGCAATTCTCAAATCTTTTTTCCACTAACCTAATAGTTTCTTTTTTTGCTGTATCTGAGTCTGCTGGACTTGTGACCTCTCTTCTAGTTCTTAATTCTAACCATGTCTGCAGTTACAACCTCTAGTTCATGAACTGCTGTCCTACGAAAAAAAGAGTCTTTTGAAATTACTGAGACCTGACTGAAATTACAATAGAGCTTGTCAAGTTATATCTAGTGGTTTCTTAATATTGTTTGAGCACTACAGTTGATAGCTGTTATATGAATTCTGTACACCTTCTTAATATTACATACACCAGCTTGTACAGATGAAACTGGAATTTCAAGGTTATGTCAATATCAATTTCATAAAGATGGAATCTAAACATATAGAAGAGAAAATTAACTAATAACTTGAAGAATGAACTACAGCTTTGCACCAGGTTATCTTATTCCTACTTTATTTATTAATTTATAAAACCTATTTACCTGGAAAGCTACTGTTTACAAGCACTATATTTGCCATATAGTTGACATTAAAAATGAATGCTCTGTGATTAAGGTCAATGCTATTATCTCTTCAGACTTTTATGCTACAATGGAAGTAAAACACAGGAAGACTGACTTTACAGAACAGGATTTACCATTTGATGAAGCCACATAAGCCTAACTTCTCCTTTATTGCCAAGGACAGACTAATACACTGGGGACAACTGATGATGTGCTGTTAAATGCAAGCAGTTCCTAAACCACACCCCACAGGGCTTTCAGTGACTGTTGTTTCCTCTTCTTAGGCACAGCTTGGAGCAGTGGGATACCCTGGCATAGAAAAACACGCAGGACCACAGGGGTACCTGTCAGCTAAGCCTGCTGGTCCTGAACACCACACAGCCCTGCAGTTCCAGTTCCACAACTCCACCACCCAGTGTCCCTTTCACATGTGGCTGACCTTGCTTCTAAGAAACTAATGCTAGCTACAGCATGTCTATATGATACTGCACTGAAACTACTAATCCACATTACCTCCTTGTACCTTGCAGAGCCATCTTTCACACAGGCACATCACATGCTAGGGCTTCTGTGGAGAGACTTCATCTCCAGCTATTCTGCAACTGCAATTTAAAAGCCTGTGTTCTCCCAGTCTTAAGGTAACACATTTTTCTGACTTCTAACATTTTTCCCCTTTTTCAGTTTGGTAGCACTTCAAGATAGCAGGAAATCAATTACAAGCTACAATAGATGCCAAAGATAAGAGATCATCTTTTACTTATGAGAAACACGTTCATTTTCTGCTGCCAAAATACAAAACTGAGGTATGACTGTTGTGTATAATATACACCATAAGTAGTATTATTGAGAGAAGTTTCAGATGTATTACAGATCAGTAAGTTATAACGTACAAACTTCAGAAAACTTGCCTGGTACAGAACAAAACAGCCCCAAATCACCTATGCTGCATCTTTAAATACTAAAACCATCTTATTCAGGAGCTAGCAAGTGCTAATAACTAGATTTCTTACACGCTTCCCAGGCCCCACTTCCCTGAAAACATGGAAAATAAAGCTCACTTCAAGAATGTAGTGCTGTCAAAGCTGGCGTGGCACACCACAGCATCAAGTGTTACTACTCAGGTGGGGGAAAAAAGTCAATAAAAAGTGCATAGG
The DNA here is from genome assembly GCF_000691845.1 of Merops nubicus. Taxonomy (NCBI): domain Eukaryota; kingdom Metazoa; phylum Chordata; class Aves; order Coraciiformes; family Meropidae; genus Merops; species Merops nubicus. Next base: position 30,737 of record NW_008628820.1, read on the forward strand.
AAAGCCATGCATTTTGTTCATTGGGCACAAAGGTAGAAATTGGTTATTTAAAGAATAATGCTTTGAGACAGCCTTACCAATATGCTCTCCAGTGTAGATAATTGCATCTGCTGCAGTACTGCTCAGTACTCAGCACTACAAAGAGAACAGAAAACTCCAAAGCTTGGAATGAACTGGTAAGAGTTTTGCTAGGAATGAGGGGAAAAATAGCTAAAAGGAAGAGATGAAGATTTAGATATGATCCTCACCAGTGTAGAAAAGCTGGTTGAGAGAATGATGACAGAAGTTTAGACAAATGAAAAGCTTCATCAACCCTTTGAGAGAAAATAGGGAGAATCTAACCTAATGGAAACTACTTCAAGGATGTAGATATAATAAACTCAAAAAATGGGTATGCAAGGTCTTATGGAAAGCTGTAGAGAGAGAGAGAGAAGTTAAGGAGACACTTAGAGAATTTTACCACATAAGAAGAATATACGGTAGAAAAAGTTACAAAATCATCTTCAAAACAAAAATGACAATGAAGGTGGGACACTATATTAAAACTGAATATTACAAAAGTGGTAATTTTGGAATGGAAGGTTTGAGACAAAACAAGATTCAACTATCAAGGAGAATCAAGAACAGACGACAAGCATTCTATACTTGAGAAGATTGTCAGCCCTCTACCTAGTGTTTAGCGCCCTTGCGCCTCAGTTTTCTTTAAGAAACATATCCACCTGGTTGCAGTTATAAACCACCAGTAAACAGGAGCAAAATCTTATCTCAAAAAGGAAAAAAATCAGCACAGAGGATCGACACTTTTTAAATTAACACTTTGACCAAATATAATTTAGCCTATATGAGAAAAAAAACAAGGCTGAAGGACGAGCACTATGATGTCATGCACAAAAGGATACTGCAGACAGGAATAGAACAAAATTGTTTTCCGTGTTTACCATTGACAAGAAATAACAGACTTACAAGATAATAAGGAGCCTTTGTCTAGACAGTTAGAATGGAAATCCAATGATCCATGTTTGCTACATCCCAGCAAATGCTGCCTGGGAAATCTGGCTTCTCTGGGGTTTGCAGCCCCAGGGGAGCATTTGCTCAGCACTACAGAGAGAGGCTGCATCCAAAGGTGACCAGTCAGTTGTTACTCACACCATTCCTCAACTTTCTGCAACTCATGTTTTAGCATGTGCAATCCAAGTTTATGTCAATCATCACCTTTCACAGTAAGGTAGTTTTAGGCAAATTATGTTGAATATCTCAGGTATATAAATAGTCTATACAAATACATACACACACATATTAAAGACGCTTGTAATATTCTCCAAAAAAAAAGAATGTAACCCTTAAAGAGCACATATAAGGCCTAGAAACTAAGTTGCCTAGTGCAACTTAACAGAAAAATGAAGCTTTAAATGTCTGCTTATAAACAGAATCTATACCACATCAAGTCATCCCAGCACCTAACAAGTTTCCACAGCAAGAAGGAAAAATTAATTTACTTCAAATAGTAAGAAAACAGGTGTTGCTGTGTCCTAGGCTATCTGTGAGAATTGAACTTCCATAAGAAACTGAGCTGAAGGGAGTTAAACCATTTTGGTCATCTTTTGAGGACAGAGTCAATACAAGTATTATCTGTGCAGTAGTAGTCTTTCACATGTTATTTACTCTGTTTATTCGAGTTATGAACAAAATATCAACATTTACATCTTTTACTGTGCTCTCCTTAGTTTTGCTTTCATAGTACCATAACTACATTTACTTGACATACTAGTTTACCAATTAGACAGAAAAAAAAAATATTATTCTGAATTCACTTGGTAGCACTTCCCAAACACTTTATCAGACGATAAATTTATCTTTTGGATTCACAAAGCCAGCCAGCCACTTGTTATTTGCTACTGACAACACAGGATGCCTCAAAAGATCTAAGCAGTACACAGCCTGTCCTGGTTATGAGCAGCTTTTCTGCTCAAAAAATAGGATTATAAATTGTTCAACAATAAACAATATGAGAATAATGTCTGGGTTTATATTTTTTTTTTCTAGAAACAGATTTCTGCAGCACATGTCATCTCTTTTAGCTTTACTACAGAGACTAGTGTCCAATTAATCTCTCTATGTTGTTTCAAAATGTGCTTTATAAAGACATAATGAACCAAAACATCCTGTGCCTATATTGAATAAAACTCAGCATGAGAAATTAATCTCCATTATAACAGTCCCAATTCAAAGGTACGGAAAAACTGCAGCAAGTCTGAACCGTCCTCTGCAACAGCTTTAAAGAAAACAGTTCAGATGTTTTTTTGTTTTTATAGTTTCCCAAATTACATTTTTGTCCATGTGAACTGTTGTAATCTGTTAAAAAATTCTACAAGATGTGATTCTAGAGGAAGATTTTTGCCTAAAGCAATGTAAGCACATCTCAGCTCTATCAAAGTACACCCCTGCAGTAACAATTTGCATTTCCTTTTAAAGCTAGGCTGCTGTATACTCTCTTGCAGTTGTAAATGGAGAATCACATGAAGCAGAAGTACTAATTCTGGGCTTCTGAAGGACATAAGGTGCCAAAACAACCTGCTCACCCAACCAACAATACGTAATGTTTCTGTCTATAGATTTTACAAGCAGAGGACAGAATGCATTATGCACTACACACCTTTTGAATATACTTACATGCTGTGCTTACCTAAGTCACACCTCTGTGAAAACTGGACCTCAGCTGGTAGAAGTGTGTTACTATTGCTTAGCAGATAAAAACAATATATAAGTATGCTAGCTATTCTAACAGATTAAAGAGAAGCCATAACTAAACAGCTGTAAACCTCCTCTGTCCAAAATCCAGTATTGTCACTGAAATATTTCAATAGTAGAAAAAGGCACTCAAATCCAAAAAAGCTAGTTAAAAAAAACAAAACCATCCCTAACCAAAAAACATCACCATAGATAAACCCTCAGATTTTCTACTTGTTGAGTTCATTTATATAACAACTAATATCTAAAATGCAAATCAGTTCATTTTGTTAATGGTAGCTAATAACCAAATATGTGCAAACTCTCTAAAATTCTGACAGATTCTTCCTTAAAGCATGCCAGCTTTTGGCATAAACCAAAGAAAACTCTTTCCATACTGTTTTGTTTTGTTAATTGTTTTATTAACAATGAGGCTTGCCCATTACATTTCATCCTTCCTATGGATAACTCTAGCTTGGGGTTAAGGCACAAGCAGCATACGTACCGGAGGCAACTAACTTCAGTCAGAGTAAAATTCAGCAGCTTAACCATTGGTGTGAAGCCTGTGCCTGCTGCCAATAAAAAGACATCTTCAGAAGTCTGAACTTGTGACTTCTTGAAGTTACCTTCAGGATTGCTAACAGAAATATAGTCTCCTTTATTTAAAAAAAAAAAAGTAAATGTTAGTGAGACGAAAACAAGATAATCAGTACTCTGATTTATTGGTTTTTTTTAAAGGTCCTTTCATATTGCCTTCATCTTTGTAGCATTACGGTTCTTTTCAGAAAATACATTCTACACAAAGATCATTCTTGTTAGCAAAACAGATGTACAATCAAAGTGTCTTGATGGATTTTACACTACGAGTACAAAACATTTGCAAAATCAGTGTTCAAAAATCTACCTCTCTATCTGAAACAGAAAAGGAAGTGCATCTTAAGTCTCATAAAATAGACCTAGATTTCTTTATTTGAAAGTACAAAAAGTTGCTCTAAGAGTATATGCAATCACAGTTATCACCTATGATGTTATGCAGGTGACATATCTGAACAGTTCAATATGAACATATTTGAACACCAGTCAGGAGAGTTTTATGTAGTGGACAACTCCCAGTTACAGTAAGGATAAGCCTATATATTTGTGGCATGGAGAATAAGGTTAAAAAAAGTCGTGTATCCCAATGTATGAGTAGGTAAACAATAAGAATGCCACAATATCCAGACAGTGAATTTTAAAAGATAAAGCAACTGCTGCAAACCAAACACAAAGACCCCAATATATACTTACCAATTTGTAGGCAGTCAATTGCCCGTGTGAACAGTCCACAGGAATAAATTTTAATCATTAAATATATATGTGCACCATCATAGTGAGATGGTTGTTTGAAATCCAGTGGCAAAAAAGGCAACACGGGTGTGTATGGTTTTACTACCTCTGTCCCTAAACAGAAGAAAAAAAAAGGTAAGTGGAATAATATGAAAAGTACTCTACATCCAGCAAATTTACTGCAAACAAATAAAATAAGCAAACAGTAATCAAATAATCTGAATATCCCATAAAAATAACTCCACTGCACGCTTTTACACAAGTGTGTTACTTTCCACTGCACCAGTTCTTACTACAGTAGCCTTCTACTTCCAGTGAAAAATCTTCAGGGTGCTGTACAGTATATTATTTCTACTCTACTTAGCAATTCAAAACACTGTAAGAAAAGATCTAGTCATCCCCAAAGATCTAAACATTTGCATTTAATTTCAAGTACCACAGCTTGACTTCTTCTAAATTGGAATAGCAGATTTTTACCGCTGTGTACTGTGTACTGCATGAGTATGTTTTCATCCCCTATCATTTCAAAAAGCAATTGTATAATGATAGAAAGACTGCAAGAGCTGGATGCCAGCAAAGAATTAGGTAGGGAGGAGGAAGAAAAGATAGTTCACAATTAAGGGATGTTTTTTAACTCTTTTGAGAAATCTCTCTACCATGCGTAGCACTACGCAAGTGCAGTGACCATCATAACCATTAATATGCAAATTCTAAGAAGTGTCCTTAAAAAAAAAACACCCTGGACATTTCTCTGACCTCCCATATTTTTTTAGGTTCACCTTTTAAAAAATTTGGAAGAGTAGCAACTAAACTGCTTTTAAATGCACATTCCTCTCACAACCTCATATTATCATTAATATTGTGCAGCTGGTGCCTAAATTCGTGTCACCATGGCCGTGATAAATCTCAGAAGGAAAAAAAAAAACAAACCCACAATATTACCCTCTACATGCCAAAAAGCTGTAAAGTAAAAGGAACTGACTAATCACATAACAATGAGCTTCCCTGCCTTCAAAGACAAACAGGACTACTTCAATAGAGAGAAGGTTTTAAAGGGAGAGCTGAAAGAGCAGCCAAGAAGGCCAACAGTAAATGCCAGCTTCCTCAACAGTTAGCTTTCCAGCAGGATTAACTGAGCCAGTCCATTATTAAGCACTGTGATCCTGGAAGCAGAAACTTCCTAACTATGACCAGGGACTTAGTCTCCCAAGACTATGAGAAGGGATTTATGTTCATATATTCATGGCTACATTCTCAACTTTTCCTTACCTGCAATGATTTGTTTGAGGTAAACATGTTGTCCAGTGGGAATATGGAGATGTGTGCTCTTAGGCAACACTAAGCACAAGAGCTTGGTGTCATGGGTAACTTCTGTCTTAGAAACTAACTTGCATTTTCTGTAGAAGAGTCCTAAAAAAACATAGGTTTACTTGTTACTTACACATCTTTTAATAAGAGATAGAAGAAGGTATGTATTTCACCACAGACAGGTATAAAAAGGCTATAAAGAGATGCTTGTTTCACTACTTTTCCTAATTTTGAACTAAGAACTCATATATAGCTTTACATTAGGCTTGTAACAAACTGAATCTGTGAGTTATCAGCACTGAATAGGAAGAAGTAGAAAAGCACCAAGTACCAGCAGAAAACAGAACTCCTTGCACTACGCTGCATCTGCATCAAATCACCATACAGACATGGCATGAATACATGTATGCAGACTCAAATCAGTTTGGTAATGCAAATAAAACACAAGCAAGGCACAGCACCAGAGTCCTCAGTAACAGGCCATCTAAACCCAGCCAGCACCCCACGTATTTACTGGGCTGATCATCCCACGTTGCTCCAGCTTCACTGCTATTAGCACAAGTATTTCTGACACAGCTTTGCAGTTTCTCAGGTACACAATACCAATACTCAAATGCTTACACATGGCATAAACTGCAACTAGCAACTGTGCCTAGGTAGGCAATGCACACTCCAGTATTACTGAGAAGTATTTTAGATATGAATCGGTGTCTTTTGGCTAGCTACAAATCATGAACCCCTGTGATGTGTTCACTTGCTTACTTAAATTAACTACAAGGTCATATGTAAAGCACAAATTTTAGTTGACACAGCTGCTTTGGAGGTGAGGAGATGGGTTTCAAATACAGTGCTTTTCAACCCATGCATCAACTAAATGCTGGACAAAAGGTTAACTAAAAAAAAAAAATAATTAAAAAAATAAATCACTGTGCAATGTCTGCATTTCCACCAAATTTGTTCAAGAAACTGAGAACAACATTAGTGAAAGAACATTGCTAATCACAAAAATTACTATAAAAAAACCCAAACCTGTACATTGCTATTAACAATGGGGATTAAAAAAAAAGACAGTGGGACAAAGGGAAGGAACACCCTAGAATATTTATCTTTCTTCAAGGACAAATGGAAAAAACTAACCATTTCACCAAAGCTTTACAGAAGCTTAAAGCACTGGGTTTTGCCTGTACCCACAACAGGCCCAGAGCAAGATATGGCATTGACTCTGCCTCTGCTAGGAGAGGGGCAATAAGCCACCGGGCACACTGGGAACGATCTCTGTGGCAAAGCCGTCAGTGTAAGGCTGGCCAGACCTGCAACTGGTTTAACTAAGCAGCCATCCTCATCTAAGGAATCTTTGCATCGTTACATCACCTCACAGTCTAAGAGAGGATTTGAAAACACAAAAAAATAGAGGGCTATGCCCTGCTGATTACAGCCAGAGACTGCAGAACATCAGTAGATGTAAAGCAGCAAGGAAGAAGTACTTCAAAGAACAAAGGGCAGAGATGCAAAAATAACCCTTTAGTAGCTTTCATTCTTGCCACTTACAAAGTGTCATTTCACAACAAACACAAGAAGCTATTCCTTAACTCTCAACTATAATATTCTATCAACTGACATAGGTCTGTTGCCATTGACACAAAAGGTTAGTATTCCACTACAAGGGGACAAGTGTTTCAGCTTTCCTAAAAACCCATAACGGGAGTAACAATTGCTGCATACAGCAAGTGACAGCATATTGCAGAAGTCTAGATGCAAAACTGGAGGTAAAAACTGAAGATGACCAGAAATTGTTTTTCCTCTCCTACCTTTAGAAGAGCATTTTTCAGCTAAGCCTTTGTTTCAGCACTGCAGTGTTTTAGCTTTAATCTAAAATACCAGTGTGATGATAGTACCACACTGCCTAAACAAGTCTGTAACTCAAAGGAAGTTTCATGTTCTGTAAGATATTGGAAGCTCAAGCCTAACAAAGAATAGGGGGTGAAAAAAAAAAAAAAAAAGCAAGCATGCAACAAAATCCCACAAGCAGCACTGTCCAAGAACAAGAAAAAAAGGCAGAGAACAAGCCTCTTCCCTACAATAATCCCACCATGCCATTTACCATTTTCAATGTAAAATTTGTAACCAGTCCCAGTGAATATTTTAATGGAAAGCCTCTCAAAATTTGACAGGAATGCTCATATACGAGAACACTTGAGCATGACACCCTTCTAAACAACACTTTCTGCATTGAAGCAATTTCATGGAAGCAACATTTCTTCCCACAACTTTTTCTCATGTTACTGAAAAATATTCCAGTCACAGGCCTAAATAGCTGACCTACTAATGAAACAGGATGAGATACACAGGACATGAGCTGCCACTCAGGAAATTCCAACTAGGTATCACCATGAGGATGGTCTAGTCAAACAGTGGCAGACTGCCCGGAGAGAGTCTCTGTGCTTAAAGATGCTCAGACCTTGACTGGACAGCTTTGAGAAGGATGTTAGAACAGATGACTTCCAGAGGTCCCTTTGAGCTAAGTTAGTCTCTAATTCCAATATTTCTTTAGGTCTTAATAGTTAAAAGTAGAAGCATCTTGAGAATATGTATTTTGCCACTGCACTAGGAAATGCTTCTTTACTTTCCGACTTTAACCACACGCTGATTCTCTTTAGAACAGGAATGGACTACCAGAAAATCGGTAATAAGTGTACATCACTTGTATGTGTCCTAAACCCTGAAATCAGCCAAAATAATTTCTCAACACAGCTCTTCTTAAGCGAGCATTGCCTGACAGAGAGCTTATGCAGTTTCCAGTGAAGTCTCCATTAAATGCAAGACACAACATCAAGGAAATTCTAGCCACTGATGCAGCTCATGTGGCTCCCATTAGTTCTTTGCTCTCGCCTCCAACAGCGGCACTAAAGGGAAGCCCAGGCCAGTAAGGCTGGCTGAGCCTTATTCTTAACTAAAGGTACAGTTCGAGAACAGATGCCAATTCTGGGACTAGAAAAACAAAACAAAACAACAACAAACCCCAAACAAACAAAATCACCCAACAAGAAGCTTGAGAAGATCTCAGGAAGCTAGCCTGTCCACTCTCCTTCACCGGTGTTCTCCAAGAGTTTGAATATTGGAATATTGAATATTTGAAATATTGGTTTGAGTATTTCATTACTGTCATCAAGTATCATTTTCCAAGTAACTTATCTCTAGTGAAGTTTCCTTATTGAAGCATTATCACCCCAAACATTCTGCTATTCCCAGATATTCTGGATTTAAAACCCAGCCAAAGAGTTCAAGACAGCTGGAGACTTTACAGAGTGCTCTGTGACAGAGAAGTCAATTGCTGCCTGAAGGAAGAGCCATCACTATTAACATTCCCTTCTTCAGTGAGTACAGGATCACAGCCTGCCAATTCAACCACAACAGAAACAGAAGAATTTTAACAGAGAAGTTTTCAAAAAAAAAAAAATATTTATCCACAAAATGCTAAAACTTAAGGGTACCAAAAAGATGTTGAAACAAGATGTTCCAGCTCCGTCACCTTTCCTTCTAATTGGCTTGATTTCCAAGGGTACAAATAAACTCTGCTAGAAGGTTAAAGTATCTAAATACCTGTAAAAACTTTCAAGTTTCTAAATCTCAGCTGCACATCCAATTTGGACATGGACTAAATTATCATCAAATTCATTCTATATCACTATTGCGACAGTAAGTGGCCATGGCAATTTTCTGCATATACTTGTTTTCTTAAATTTTTCAAATATCTACTAGTGACTTATCCACTACAAATGCCTGCAGAGAGATGATGTAAAGCTTCTGACATGGAATAAATCTTTCTTCATTATTTTTTTCTCATGTCTTCTACCTAACATCCTACAAACTGCTTGAGTGAGCAAATGTTTCAGGTGTACCAAAAGACCTGAAAAATGAAAGGCAATACTTCCATTTTGTACCAGTCTTGAAGTAAAGCAAAACATCAGCATCTCTCCAGCTATATAACAGAAATTTTATGAAAAGCTTGTTGCTGGTTTTCTACCATTCTTTTGAAAAGCAGTACATACTAAGATTGCAAAGGACAATATGTAAATAAGTATGCTAAAACTACTGTCAATTCTGCAGACTTAAGAATTACTTGAAAGTATATGGGAGGTTGGTAATAATCAACTAATACTCTTCCAGATATCTGGGACTGGAGAGAGAAGTTTAAAAACTGGTTTGTCAGCTTATTCACTATTACGTAACAATTTTCTGACCTTTTCCACCTGACAAATTCCAACCTTTTCCACCTGACAAATTCCAACCTTTTCCATGTGTACCAAATTAACCTTTACCTCCTTTCTCTCTCTGATTTGCTATACAGGACTTTTGCCCTGATTCACTCAGTCCAAAAAACAAACCCTTAATGCTGACCATCAATTTAACAGTACCCTCAAACGCCTCATGTAATCACTAGATTTCACAAGCTAGCTCCTATTATCCAAAGAGCTCAGCCCTGCTCTTCCCAGATGGTCTCCCTCCCTTCCCAAAATAGAGTTTCCACTGAATCAACATCTTCTAATCTTTCCCCAGTCACACAGCACATTGTCACAGCCTAAGTCTGGCACATGGATCTTAGAGCACTGCACCAACATTCTGCTCCCTTCTGTTCCTTCCAACAAAAAGGAATGTATGATCTTCTGCTTAACATCGACTAAAACCACTGCATCAAACTTCAGAATTACATCCCATTTCAGTCCTCAGAGATATTCCCTTGATTCTCTATTGAACTCTCTTAAGCATCTGTGAATAGCTGCATACAACTGACAATAACTGCAGACCCTCTAGGAGTGCAGAAGCTGGCGATTAGGTTACTTTCCAAAGCAGGGGGCTGAGCAGAAGTTCAGAATCACTTTCAGAAGGAAGAAGTAGGGTTTATTCTCCATTTGAAAAAAATACACAAACACAGCCCTCCCCAGAAGTCATCTGTACTGAAAAGCCATGTTTCACTTGCACATGGCTACTGCTTCTATATAGTGTCTCTCAAACATTTTCCAAACTGGCATATGAAGTACTTAGCTTTCCCCTTCAATTCAATTTTTACCGCACAGAAATAAATTTCAGGATATTTGTTATTCCCCCATAGAACTCTAGCATCATTGCTTATTCTGTTGGCTAAGGCTGCTAAGAAACCAGAAAATATGTAAAAAAGTCTGATTAATTCAACTAATTCAGTTTCACTTTGCTGACAACTACAGTTGTACAGCTATTCACAAGCCAAAATTAAAAGCCTTAAAGAAAAACATTTCTTTATGTACATGCAATGTTTTCTTATTTCAGAACAAGAAGCCTTTTGAAGGTACATCATAAGTAGATTTATACTCAAGTTTTAAGTGGTCATCAGTGAAAGTCTTGATTTTTTTTTTTTTAATTTGTCAGAATTCATTTTCTCCACAACTAGCACATTAAAACAGTAAAATCAAAGTCAAATACACGTTTTTACCAACGACAATGAAAAAAAATAGCTGGCATTCAAGTTCAATTTTTTAAAAAATAATTCCACAGCAAAAACTAATTTTTAAACATTTTTCCAGCTGATACTTTTTAAACAGTCTTTGATAAACTGCAGGTCTATGTAACAGTATTACAGAGCTTGCCTGTCACCTCCAAGATTTGGCTGCAGTGCCACATTGATACAGCAGCATGATATGAAGTGGTGATCACAGTCTACCCCCTCATGAGTGGACTTCCATATCTTATTTCCCAGAAAAAGCACCTACAAGAAAATAATTTCTTAATACCTATGAGAAAAACTGCACTCTAACACTGCACTGCATGTTTGTTTTTTTTTCAAATGAGAAAGTTCTACCTTACTTTTTTTAATACTGCATTTCAGTTTCATAGGATGATGGGACTACAACCATTAGTTTTTGTTTATGCTTCTTAATGACCAATTTCATAACAGGTAGGTAAGAGTAATGTCACCAACTTCTCTACACTGACAATCTAATTATAGTGAATTGTGCTTCCCATGCAGTACTGTTGGGTAGAAACAATTTTTCCTCCAGAAAACTGAGCACTTAATCCTTTTTAAAGAGCAGAAGTAGTATTGAATATTCTCCTGAATCTACTAATACATCCTAAGATGCAGTATATTTCCTTGAAATTACTTTTTTTTTTTTTTTTAAAATCCCCCTCTATTTTGAAGAAATTCCATCATTTTCTTCTTTCCTCCAAATCAACTAACAGATACACTGGCCAAAATGTTAGTTTAAACTCAGC
>NW_008628820.1:42359-53946 GCF_000691845.1 Merops nubicus
GAGTCCATACAAAATTTATCTGTGAGCATGAATTTTCCAATTCAAGGGGAAAAAGGGAGGGGTTTATGCTAATTGTTTCTACATTATCATAGGCTTCCAGCATCATCTCTTCATTTTGTCGTTGTCTCCAAAGAAGAGTTCCATCACTTTCTTGAAGAGTTTAGAATTGACTGTTGTAAAAATAGATTAAATAACTTAGAAGTACAGTGGCATGAGGTCGTCTGGTGGTCACACACTCCCCCTTCACAAAAGTTATTCATAAATGCTGTCTTACAAGCAAGTAATAACAACACAAAATCAAGTCAAGTTTTCAAGTGTCAATTTCGACTCTTTCAGCCCTTCTCCCTATACTTTGAAGTCGACATATGTTTGATATTATAAATACACAAGGAAATACTACAGAAAAGAGAAGAAAAACTTGAGTTAAACATCAGTGCTCCTGACCTACTATTCACAACCTCAGAAAAACCTTGCTACCAAATTGGAAGTGTGGAAACATTCTGAGTAAAACTAATACTTTTATGAGACAGTGTCAGTAAGTTACCAGAAGAACTACAAAAAAGAATCTGTTCCCAGATTTTCAGGTACTTTCAAGAAGTGGAAATTATCAGCTACACTGTCTTCAAACAAGCCTCTCATATTCATCAGAAATAAAAAGTAATGGTGAGAGTAAGCAGTGGCAGATACATAAATCCAAGTAGAAAAAAAAAAAAATATTTAAAGCAACGCACCTATGCTACCCTATATATAGTACCACAGAGAAACACCTGATATAAACTTATCAAATAGCTTTAACTAGCCAGGTTAGGCCTTGGAAGCAAAGCAGCTCTCACAAGGAACCACTTTAGCAGGGGTACAGCTTCTGCTGCTCATATTCAGATCCCAGTATATGTTCCACCTGGTCTTCTCAGCTATAATAAAATTGGAGGAACTCTGCTTCTCCATGAAATAGGGGTAACTTCATTTGCAGCACACATATCACTGGGGGCTTTTAATAGCTAGGGATATACCATGAAAGTACAGGTATTTACAAAGCTAGGATATCCTTCCTCCTCCCTGTTTATAGTCCCTGACCTTTCCCTCAATGCTAACATGTAGCTGTGATAAGTGGCTATGTATTTATAGTGAATCAGACTCTGGTCAGCAGCATACACATTTATGCTATCTTACTGCAGGATTTACTTGTACTTTACTAGTACTTGACATTATGTTCTGCCTATGTTAAGGGTGCTCCTAGTGTGAGCACGAGCAAATACACAAACCACAGGGGCAGAACCTTGATAATAACTGCTATCCCAACAGGCAAACTAAACCGAAGTGTAAGTAGTATTAAGGAGAATAGATCTGCAACACACTTCATGCAAAGTGGTTCTGCAGTTTATCAAAGAACAATCTAATCTTCTCTTCAAAGGTCTATTTATCTTCATATGTAAAATGCACTGATTCATTTATGGGGTCAGAATTACTTATCAGGCTGAAAGCCTTGGTTATTTCATTGCCAGAACAAAATTTTGATTCAGAAAAAGTAGTTTTGCATACAAAACCAGCTGCACACCCAGTAAAGATAAGACCACTATCTAGAGTTTCCACAGAAGTGGAAGCAAAATGGAAAACTGAAATTTAGAGTAAGGGAGCACAATTCTAAACAGAAACGACAAGTGGCTACTTAAGACTAAACTGAGTGAACAGAAGCCTCTAACACATAGATTTTATGGCCAAACTGAAAGGACTGAGTTGGAATAAAAGAAAGATATCTAAGCCCAAACATTCCTCCTCTACAAACCTTCTGGCATGTTCAATTTTAAAGCTGGAGGTTTCAAATTTAAAAAACCTGCAGAATTAAAGTTTCTGGAGTAGGAATTAAAAAGCCATAGACATTGATATATTTGCTGGATTTGTCACCTTTGTAATCAGAGAACTGAAGAAACTCAGGCTCAACAAGCTCCTTAAATTTTATGAAGGTTCAGTTTAAACCCATCTGAACCCAAATCAGTCTGTGACACAGAACAGTTATCCAATACCTGTAATACTTCTCTGTATAACAGAATAAATGCTGAATTGGAGATTGACTTCTTAGAAAAATCTGCAGAATGATCATCTAGGAAGTATTGGTTACTAATGCTCAGTTCAGATTTTTGTCAGTTGCATCCAATCATCCTCACCTTCCTTATTTGCAAGGAGTCTACAAAGCCTACGTTCTACATCTTGTGTTCTTTCAGGTTGTTCTCTCATTTTGTTTCGCATAGACATGAAAAGTAATAAGGAGGGAGAAAATGAGCAACGGATAATGGACAACTTATTAGTCCAGGCTCTATCCCCTTAAATACAGAGGATTATATTGAAAATAATCTAATATTAAAGTGGATGACTCAAGTTTCTAAAACTCTCATAAAGAAAATTACTTCCTACATAAGCTAAAGGCAGCAAGAGAGATATGCTTTTATGCAGTCACTCTTCCTTTTTATACCACAGTAAACTCTTGACTTTGAAGGCCTAAGAAGCATAACTTCAAGCCAGTAAGAGGTGTACAACATGGTGATCAACATAGAACTAGCTCTTAAAAATGCACACTTTGTTTTCACACATAATAAGGCAGACTAACATCAAACTGTCCATTTCTGAGCATTATTAGAGGACTTTCAAGAAACTGGACAACTGTAATAACATCAGGAGCATGCTTATATAATGTAATCATGGAGAAATTTTTAATTTAGCTGTAATAATTTTTTTTTAAAAAAGCAGCAGCACACTGATCAGGGTTACACGCTTTAGTGCTGCATCATGTTTATACTATTCTGTTACCACAAAAGGAACTCATATACAACATCTGTTTTTTGCAGAGATATCAGCTTATTGAGAGCTGGCTTTGATACATACATGTGGCTTGAAGGCCCTTATTTAATCATGGCTCAAGTTGCACAGATGCAGTGTGCTGGAGCAACATGATGACATTGAAAGATGTTACTACTTCTACAGTAAGAGTTGGAAGAGGATGTTTTTGTTCCTTCACTACAGTTACTCTTATGACTGATGACTTCATGCACTACCTCCTCAGGGTCTACTGAGGTTTTCACATGGACAGAAAGTATATTAAGCACACAGGTAGCCATGAGATGGAACAATGCTCAGCCTTCACCTTCCCCTATGAAGTTCTTCCAGCCTTTTGGTAACCCTAGAAGACCTCCAATTTCACTGCAGGACAAACAAATCAACAAACTAAAGCAAAGCAAAAATAAACAAGCCACCTTGAAGTTGAACCTTTTCAGGGAGAATTCCTCAGCAGGTTTCAACAAGACCAGACAAACTCCTGAAAGAAATGAAGGTATGTCTACAGAAAAAGAAAATCCTGGGAGAAACCAGGTATGAGTAACAAGCTCCAAAAAGTCTTAAAACAACTGGTAACATGGCCATGAAACTTTTTACCTCTGTCTGTCCGTCTGATGAATGTATTATGACTCTCCAAGGGCTGTCCCAGCATTTTCCAATGAATGTTATTCTTTTTCCTTAAGATAATTTCTACTTTCCCGACTTTTTCAGCAATATTTACTAAAAGATAAAAGGTTTCACACTGTTACTTTTAGTTACATTATGCACCAAAAAAAAAAGTTTTATTTCTTCCATTATAATGAAATTTGAGAAGAATTAGTCATTTCTCAAAATACACTGAATTAATCCAATAAAATACCAAATTAAATGTACTTCCAGCTTTCTCTTTATAATGTTTTACAATGCATTTGAAACAACAAGCACTAGCTTAATGTGTATAATTAATGTATTTTATTTACTAAATACATTGTGAAAAGCTTCACAGCCTATCTGGTCAAAAAGAATGGTAATTAATTCTGAGTCCTCATTTACTGGAAATTGGTAACCACTATTATTTACTACTACCTTTCTTTTCAATGCCATTTGAATGACTATTTAAATCCAAGAAAATCCCAGTCTAAGCAAAGAACAGTTTACAAATACACAATAGAACTAACTTCTGATTATTTTAACATTTAGTCATACTCAGAAGGATCAGAGCACCATAAACTTACTAATTTCACAGGCACAAATACTACAATTAAAATATTAAAATTAATAACTTATGGATTGATTTGACTGATTTGTGTCAGAACCTGGCAACATGCAAAACTGTTAAGTATCTAATGAGTCAGAAAGAGAAAATTGAGTTCCACATTCTGATATTAGAAGAGATACAGAGGTGGTGCAAGAGGTAGAACTTACTAGTCATGTCTTCTTGAACTGCATGATCCAAGTCTGAAATACAAGAAACAAACTCCACATTAAGCAAAACCCAAATATATAGGCTAGGAATACTGAGTGAACTAATGAGTCTACAACCCTACGCATCTTCATCTGGCCCTGAAGCTTCACTTGTGACTTCTGCAGGTCTAACACATTAAGAAAGGCACCTTTTTCCCCATTACTTTGAACAATGACTCCTACCAGTCTGCATTTACCTAAATCATTCCACTTGCCCTTTTTCAATAAGGGCATTTTACACAAAATACACTTGAAGAAAAGTTTTACACAACTTGTGCATCGATTTATCACTACGCTTTATTCCATGTGTAAAAGAATAAGTACATTCTAGAGAAATGAAGGTGCGAGTTGATAAACAATGTAATCCCTTTACATCAAGGTACTTTAATCATCTCTAACGAAAGAGGAATAAAATTTTAATTGGCATATGTAAAATGCCTACAGTATGATGAGAAGGTTTTAATAAAGCAGAATGAAAACTCCATACTTTCCACTGCAAAATTACAGTACCTACCAACTTCTACAAGATATGAGTGGTCATCCACGATGATCTCTCCCCTTAATCGTTTTTCTTGACAGTCAACTATCACCAACTCTGCATTCATATCCTATCATAAGCAAGGGAAAAAAAAGGTTTTAATAAAGTTGTCCCAGAATTCAAGCTGGATCGCAACTGGATCTTGTAGTTCTCCCTTTCATAAAATACACTTACCTTCTGCTTAGTATATATGACAATGGTGATCGAACTATCTGTTTGGAACCAGTCATAACTGTAAAAAAAAAAAATACAGTATGGAAAAAAAAAATATTTGTGGGGGTCATACCAAAATATATTTAACTAGCATTTTTCAAGCAGAGCTTCTTTCATGAACTTACAAGCCAAATATGCTACTTACCGTTTTTTGAAGTGAAGCCCAGAGCCAGTAATTTTGATAAGATAATTAAAATAGCAAGTGTAATAATTATGCATCCTGATAGTCAGCACACTGTAGCTAAAATTACATGGCATTGTTTTTACTTAAAAAGCACGTGCATCCTCTTTGCAGTATATGTACGTTGCTAATAAGGTGAGTAAAATCTTGACTCCAGAGAAATGCAATAAATAGCCAGAGTGACTTACAAGAGGTATAGATTTCACACAGATACCACAAAACCACAGTTCCCTTCATCTCCCCAAATCAAGATTTTACATTTCTATGTTCCCGAGCTGGCCAAAGCTTGTAATAAATCCAGGTTAAGGTAAGACACAAAGTCTTTAAATGTGAATTGTTTGTATGGCCTTACACTTGCCAAGAAGTAAGTTCCCCACCCAACCCCAGAAAAGCTATTCCTTTCTCTACACATTTTCATGGCAACCATACATCTGACAATCTCATACCTGGCTCCCCACCTTAGACATCTGCAGTTCTCACGTGACTTCCATATGGGTTGCAATCCCAGGCAGTGAAAGTTAACTGTGTCCCCACAATAAAGTTAGTCCCTTACATCTACATGACTACTGTCTTCTCCCTTTGCCAATGTCCTAAGCACTTCTGTCTATTCTTTGGACTCCTGAACCAGAAAAGGCGGCAGAAAGGGAGGATGCCCACTCCAGCAGAGACTCCTGACAGACAGCACATTCTAGGCTGCACACCAGAACATTCCAGACAGACAGAGGAAGAAAGGCAGCAAGGTTTGGAGAGCACTCCAGAAGATAAGCCACATTCATTCCCGTTGTTCAGAAGCCACAATATTTTATATGACTGCACGTAACTAGCCCAGAGATTACACATCCACAGATTTTGATGCAAAGCAAGAAACTGAACCTTGGCAACTCAGTGCATTATGAAGTAAAACGATACCTCAGTGCATCATGGAGTAAAATAACACCTCAGTGACAACAGCAGGCATACCACAATGGGGTTTTAGGACCTCCTTTGCATATTGTAGGACTCTGAACGTAGCTATCACATCCTAATATGTTCCAGCTTGGAATGAAGTACTTTTCCAAAATGTGCCAAATTGTATGTTTATGGACAAATTAACTAAAGTCAAAAAAGTTACTAACACAGCTGGAATCACCTTCCAGAAGCTTTCTCAAGAAGCAAGGCTGCAGAGTGTGCAGTATAAGCCATACATGTGTATACGATGCAAGGCAGTGCAAGTGCTAGAAACCAACGAACACTGCATCATCATCTGCTCATACAGTCAATATGACCTTTGACAAGTTGTTTAAACCTGAACCTCAACTTTCTACTTAAAAGAGAACGGCAATCATATACATTCATTCAGTTGAAACATCACAAACTAACCATGGAAGATGTTGCCTGCATTTACTAAGAACTGCAGAGAATTATTAAACAGAATGTTCAACAGACAATAAAGATAAAGGTCTACCTTGGAGTTAAATCTTTAGCAGAAGCATCCAGTACTTTCTTTTCAGGAAGCATACCTACAAAGAGCAGAGAGACATTCATTAAAATATTTGCTGTGATGCTGACTTAATAGAAATCATCATCAGAGAGATTTTTTTTTATTTTTTTTTTTAAATTGAATGTTCTAAATACTCCTCCACATTATTTAGTGGCTTTATTTCTACAGGCAGCCACAAGTATCCATGTGGGCATTTTATTATGTTTTTATTCATCATTTTCTCTTGGAGAGCAGGCTCCTAGAACATGAAGTTCTACTTCAGGAATGAAGAGTTCCATATGCCACAGAATCTGTGCATGCAGCCCCTCTGGTACATGTAGTTTGGTCTCAGTTTCATCTGTTATCAGCTTGTGCTTTCACGTTTTGTGACACTGAAGCATGGAAAAAAGGTTATCTGAATGAATTTCCTTTAACAGAACTATTTGTTTATACAATTCAATGAGGAAATCCAATTTGGATTGTCTGGTCTAACCTAATTCATGAGCCAAATTTCACATCAGGCAGTTAAGCAAAGGTATCAGCCTTAATCTTGCTACTCTGCACTTTGCTAGGACCTTGCACAGAATTCAGATACTCGCTTTAATCAATAAACAACAAGAAACAGTCTGAAAAAGTCTTTGCTGGGAGGCAACACTTGGTCAGTCTTTGTAAACATCAATTAAACTAATTTCTGTCCCAACAGAAAACGAATGTATTTGGCAAAAATATGAGCAGAGATAACAGATAAAAGTGACTGCAATTCTTCATGAATTTTAACACAAAGAAGTTACATAAAATCATGATGGGGAAAGCTGCACAGACTGAATACAGTTTGACTTGTGACACCACATGAACAGGAGTTTTCCTGGGCAATGGTTAGGCAGAGGTCTCAGATAAAACAGTTGGTAAGTGCTGGTTTCAAGCCCATTCAAAGACAAACTTGAAATGCCTATGCATAAAATAATTAACTTATGAATACTCAGTTACATAGATGATTGCCTTCTAAATGCCAGGAAGTTTTCTAGTTTGACTACAAGCTTCAACACAGTAACTGAGAGGCTCCACCATGTGGGAAGTAGATAAAAACAAAGACAGTCACTCTGTCTAATGCAATCTGTCAAAGCTATTTGACCATGCAGATGGGGAAATTAACCCAAAGCAATTAAAACTCACTGGAATTACTTATTCTTTGAACCTTAATTACCCCTAGAGTACACACCATCTGCAGCTTCCAAGGAAGCTAAAAGGCAGAGCAGTCAGATCATTATAAAAGACAAGAAACCACCTAATGATAAAAGCCTTCTCAAAGGCTAAGCCTTTCCTGAGGACATATATCACATGCTTTTGTTGGCCTCAATGGATAAGAGGCACTCATGGTCATACATACTCCTGTTTGCTTACACAGGTCAACAGAAGTATATGAACAGCCACAATAAAACAGAACATTCTGACAAATAAAGTTATTCATGAATTATTCTGAAATACTTTTAAGATGCTATGTGGAAGAAAAGTCACACTGCAATAAAAGGGCAATGATTCAGGTGATAAATGAACCAACAAAGGCAAGTGCTCTATTGGTCATGGTGGTCATAAATAAAGAAAAGCTGGTGGTGAAGCCAGAGGCTGATGACAGGCATGAAATTAAGAAGTTTAGGGTGGCCAGGATGAACAGCAGAATGAATTATTCTGCACAAATCATGGGAAGCAGTTCAAAGAGGAAAGGTTATGGCTGCCATTCAAAGGGACCCAGACAGACTGAAGAAATGGGCTGGCAAGAGCTTCATGAAGCACAAAAGCAAATCAATATTTTGCATCTCAGGGGAAAAAAAAAAAATCTGATACGAGAAAAGGAGTGGGAGGCCCAACTGTCAAAGTTTAGCTTAATATCAGGAAAAAATAAAATCAGTCTCATTTACTTTGACATGATCTATGCTTAACTGTTTGCCTAGCTCAATGTTTGTGCATACTAAAAGGTAAACTGCCTTTTAGAAGTCAAATACAACATTCACAGAACACAAAGGGAGAAAAAAATCAAACAAAATGGGAACGCAAATCATAGAATGGTTTCGGTTGGAAAGGGACCTTAAAGACCATCTACTTCCAACCCCACTGCCATGGGCAGGGACATCCTCCACTAGACCAGACTGCTCAAAGTTCCATCCAACCTGGTCTTGAACACTTCCAGGAAAGGGGCATCCACAACTTCTCTGGGTGACCTATTCCAGTGGCTGACCATTCTCACAGCAAACGATTTCTTCCTAATACCTATTCTAAATCTACCCTCTTTCTGTTTAAAACCATAACCCCTCATCATGTCACTACAAGCCCTGATAAGGAGCCCCTCCTTGACCTGCCTGTAGGCCCCCTTTAAGTACTGGAAGATCTTAACTACTACAAGCTGAACTACCCCAAGTCTCTCAGCCTGTTCTCATAAGGGATTTAGGTGCCACAGCCTTGATGGCCCTTCTTCTGGACCCACTTGAGCAGCTCCACATCTTTTTTACTCTAGGGGCCCCAGTGGTGAGCACAGTACTCCAGGTGGGGTCTCATGAGTCTTAACTACTACAAGCTGAACTACCCCAAGTCTCTCAGCCTGTTCTCATAAGGGATTTAGGTGCCACAGCCTTGATGGCCCTTCTTCTGGACCCACTTGAGCAGCTCCACATCTTTTTTACTCTAGGGGCCCCAGTGGTGAGCACAGTACTCCAGGTGGGGTCTCATGAGAGCGGAGTAGAGGTAGAGAATCACTTCTGTTGGCCTGCTGGACACACTTCTTTTGATGCAGCCCAGGACATGGTTGGCTTTCTGGGCTGCAAGTGCACATTGCTGGCTCATACTCTGATTTTCATCCACCAGTGTCCTCAAGTCCTCCTCAGTAGCACTGCTCTCAACCCATGCCCATTTCTCAAGCCTGTCAAGACCCCTCCGGATGGCATCTCTTCCCTCCAGTGTGTCAACCATACATCTTGGTGTTGTCAGCAAGCTTGCTGAGGGGGCACTCAATCCCAATGTTCATGTCGCCAACAAGGATGTTAAATAACACCAGTTCCAATACCAACCCCCGAGGGATGCCACTCATCACTGCTCTCAACTTGGACATTCACCAGAGTAAGCCTGAATAAGTACTTTGACTTTCTCTTAAGATGCATCTAAGTTTCTGGCCCTCCTGCCACTCCAAAATTTGACTCCTTTTCCAAATTTTCAGCCTAGAATTTTCCATGACCAATTTGCACCTGTCCCCTTTCATGCCAATAGGTCAGCCTTGAGTTCAAGTGGCATTATTTCCCTTCATCTTATTTGCTCCAACAACACACGCCCATCACGCTATCTGAATGGACTTCATAAACCATATTCTTTTAGGAAGCCTCTTATATTAATATGACTGGTCTACAACATTTCCCTAAAAGCATAAAAAACAAACACATAGTTCTTGATCACTAGCAACCAAAGCTACTTTCAGTACTCAAGGGAGGGCTCAGTGAAGGCTTGAATGCTTCCCCACCTCTACAAGAGCCACCATCCATCTCCTGATAGATTCAAATGACTACACTTGCTTCTCTTAGAACTAAGCCGCTTGTCAGCCCAGCCATTCAACTCATTTCCCAGCAATGACCTTCCAGCTTTTAGAAGATACTTATTATCTTTAAATGCTCCCCAGTATTTTGTCTCATTTCTGCTGCTCCAGCCCCACAGCCACACAGCTTTTCTCATAGAGAAGGAACAAAAAGCCTGGCAATTTTATAGAAGCAGCTTTCATAGCACTCAGTAATTTGTGACCCATCATGTCCAACTCACGCAGAAAGTTTGTCCATCTCATACCTCCCTTATCTATACTACTTTACTCTGTTCTTATAATATGTGTAAACACTGAATTCACAATACCTGATTAGGATTTTGCCTTCTGTAATTTCCATATTGCTAGATAGAGCCTCAACATCAGATTCAAATATAAAGACCAACAGAAATCTGGATAAACACTGCTTACTCAATAATATTTCAAATAAGTTAAAGATTCAGTCCCTACCCTGGCTCCAGATGAATACGTACCATTAAGCTGTTTCTTCTCTTCAGACTGAGTAGAAATCTCTACAAGCATTAAGAAAATAAAACAAGCACAACAGTAAGAAGTTACAGCACAGTAAGTGAATACATCATGCTAAAGAAATAGGCCACAGTAAGGATCTCCAGATAAACCTTCCAAAAAAATTAACAGATTGACCAGGATGCTTCAGACATCAAGTCACAAAAAAGACAGCACCAATTATCATGCCAAAATATTATGTATAATTAAAAAAATACTATGTTAAAAATGCCAAAGGGTAGGAAACACAAGATGACACACTTCAAAACAAACATCACAGATTACCTTGTGCAATTATAAACTGCACAGTCAAGAAGCTTCCTAAATTTGTCAGAATTTCAACAACACTTGCCTCACAACAACACAGCGACACTGAATCTGACCAATCCAATCCTTGGAAATTTAAACCAAATTCTTGGCAGAAACTCAGGAAAAAGAAAATCCTTCTATAAGCTCCTTTTTAAAAATCACTTCACTTAAGTTATTATCAGAGTTTTTCATTAAATCTATATTATGCTGCAATTATTCCAAACAAATACTAGCAGAAAAAAAAAGAAGATAAAGTCCTAGTAGGTGAAATATATATTATCAATTCATATATAAGGTGTTCAACTCGAGGGGGACAGCACTGCACCTCTCAGCCACATATCCTTCTGCCCATAGCAAATCTGGGAGGGAAACTAGTCCTCTGGATGTACCCAGGGCCCTTTTTGCTTTCTCAACTTTGCACGTCTCAGAATGTCCTAATATGAAGGCTCACTTTATATTCTCTTTCACAGAAGCTAGTTTTGGGGAAGAAACCAATGTGTTCTTCCTGCTCCCTTTTATGAAAGCCAAAGCAGGAAT